>NC_081420.1:86161567-86292595 GCF_949786415.1 Peromyscus eremicus
ACGATGTCTCCTGCCTCCACAGTAGATAACACACTCCAGGAGTGCAGAGGCCACTCAGTACTGGGACAATCCAGCAGCCATGTCTTGAATGAGGCAAGAAGGACTCCACAGAGCTGGTGGGACAGCTCCAGCCCTGCCACCGTTTCTTGGCATGGTTCTCTGTCTAGTTGTCAATTCAGAGGCACAAAGAGCCCTTGGCACAGCCTGAGAGAACAGAAGGGGCTGTGTGCTGCTGTCCATCTGGAGCTGCTAGCCTGGGGTGTTTGGGGGGCCACTTTAGCTGATGAAGTTCTTCCTGACGGTGGTGAAGTCATAGGTCTACAAGGGGAGCTCTGCCTAGCTCCTCTGCACAGCCCACTCAGCCATGCACTGAACTCATTTATCCAGCCACCCCTACCCCTTCTGAGTCTGGCCTTGGCCATCAGTAGCAGAGAATGGCATTTAGTGGCCCAGTGCAACCATGGGTAAATGACACCCATGTGTTGGCAGGAGAGCCTGGCTTGTGCCTTCCTGGTTGGCAGTCTCGGGACATTGAGAAGGGAGTGTTATTCAGGGACAGAGGGCAGGGACGCCCGAGAGGTATCAACCAAGCAGGTCTGGGCACATTTACATCCCTTCCCCAGGTCTGTATGGATTTCATATGGCTTTGGTGTGGTTGTAAATTACAGTAAACACAGTCATAGCTAGAGAATTTTCACATGGAATTATTGGGCCCAGGGCTGAAAAGATGCAGCCGGTGGCCAAGTAGATGGAAGGCCAGTGGAGCAGGAGTGTTCTGCTCACTAAGACAAAGCTCCTCTGGGGAGAATTCTGCTAGAGACCATGGAGACTCCTAAAGGGGGATTGAAGAGGTCAGTGTTAGACTGGAAGATAACTTAGTCAGCAAAGTGCTTGTTCCAAAAGGATCTGTTTGACCCCCAGGACTCATGGGAAAAAAAAGCTGGGGCAGGGTTGGGGCCTTGGCAATGAGTACTGGGGAGGTGGGGGCAGAAGGATCCCTGAGGCCTGCTTAGCTTATTTGGTGAGTTCTCAGCCATTAGAGAGACTGTCTCCAAAAACAAAGTGGATGTACAGCTGAGGGTGACCTCTGGCCTCTACATCTACACCTACTCATGTGCACACAGATGCACCTACATCACACACACACACACACACACACACACACACACACACACACACACATACCACTCACCAAGGGGTTACTGAGCCTGGCCAAGGAGGAGCTATGGCTGGTTTTCTATGGTAAGAGTGTCTGAGGGATCCAGCAGGGGCATTTGGCATTTATAACCAGGGACCCACCATAGGGCAGATGGATGCGTGTGTTTGGAGAATCCCAGCAGGCTTGCTTCTGTACCTCCAGATGCAATGCTTCCCCTGAATGCCTCCCAACCCGCAAACCCTGCCAGGCAGCTTGTGCCTCACACAGAGCAGTACCCCCCGGCTCCAGCACCTGCATTGAACCTGGCCAGGAGGGCACATCTCGTTCCCTCTCCTCCCTTGCCTGTTAAGCCTGCCCATGTCCAACACATTCATTCCCAAAGAATGAAACAGCCAGAGGGACCTGAGAGAGCTGGGACTTGCTCCAGAAGATTAATGACTTCCCCCAACCTGATGGAACAAGTCTGAAGAACAACCTCCCCCTCCAGGGACTGTCTCACTGTCCTCTGTTATTCTTGTCATGTTTCAGTGGTGCTCACAAGGCCTTGAAGACATTCCGGGCAAGAGACAAGGAGAAGACGCCCAGGACAGAGCTGTGGGCCTTTTCTCTAATTCCTCCCTCAATCAAAGAGCATCAGCAGCTTCTGACGTCACACTTTGATCTAAAGATCAGCCGATTATTTCTTCATCCAAAAGACAAACCACTGCTTGTTCAGGTTTGCCTTTGAACTTAAGGCTTCTCGGTGATGGCCAAACCTTGTCAATGAACCGACAAAGCCCCAGGAGGACAAAGCCCCAGGAGGAGCCTAAGGCCCATCATCTGTCCAGGCTGGTGGGGTTGGGAGGGAATGAAGTCTCAAGACTGCCCAAAGCTGAGTTCCCACAGAATTTCAGCCTTGAAATGGTGTGCAAAAACTCCGGAGTATGTGCTGTTTCTCTCCTTACTTATAAAATGTAGGATGTTCCATGTAGGGTGAGACCACTTAGGATTATAGGGATGTCCAGGGGCTCCTGTGCAATTGCATGTTGTGGGGGCTGGAGAGATGGCTCAGAGGTTAAGAGCACTGGCTGTTCTTGCAGAGGTCCTGAGTTCAATTCCCAGCAACCACATGGTGGCTCACAACCATCTGTAATGAGATCTGACACCCTCTTCTGGCATGCAAGCAGAACACTGTATACATAATAAATAAATCTTTAAAAAAAAAAAAAGAAATTGCATGTTGTGACAGTTAGCTTTCATTGTCAACTTGACACAACCTAGATGGCCTGAGAAGAGCATCTCAATGCGGGACTGTCTCTATTGGACTGGCCTGTTAGGAATTGTCTTAATTATGTTGATTGACGTGCTAAGATCCAGTCCTCTGTGAGTGGCACCACTCCCTGAGTGTGGGTCCTGGACTGTCTAACAGTGGAGGAGTAAAGCTGAACACATCAAGCAAGCAGGAAGGGAAGTGTTCATGTCTCTTTGCTCTTAACTGTGGATGTGGTGTGCCCAGATGTTTGAAGTGCCTGATGCCTTCACTTCTCCATAACCATGGATGATAACCTGGAACTTTGAGCTCAGCTCTGTTTTCCCCAGGAGCTTTCATCAGGGTATGTTATCACAGCAACAGAAATGAAACTGGACCACATGTCCATCTTCTTTCCTGGCCGTTGTCTCACTCACGGGCCGTGCATCTCTGCATTGACAGCTGGGGAGTAAAGTCTTCAGCTCCACTTTGCTGTTCCCATTCTTGACCCTTTGTATTTCCATTACATTTTAGAATCATCTTGCTGGTACTTATGCTTGTTTGCATGCATGCACACATGTGCTCGTGTGTGTATGCACACACACACACACACACACACACACACACACACACACACACACACACAGCACTAGCTCTCTGGAATCCTATTGAAAAAAACATTAAGGGCTCCAACTATGACTTAGTTGGTAGAGCACTCATCTAGCGTGTATGAGGTCCTGGGTTCAATCCCTCAGCACAGCATAAAACAGGCATGGCGGCACATATCTGCAATCCTAGCACTTAGGAGGTAGAGGCAGGAAGATCAGAAGTTCAAGGCTGTCCTCAGCTGCATAGAGAGTCCATAGCTATGGGCTTGGGAGATGGTTCAGTCAGTAAAATGCTTGCCAAGCAAACAAGAAGAAATGAAGGTTCAAGACAGGGTTTCTCTGTGCAGCCCTGGCTGTCCTGGAACTACCTTTGTAGACTAGGCTGGCCTCGAACTCACAGACATCTGCCTGCTTCTATCTCCCAAGTGCCAGGATTAAAGGTGTGTGCCACCTCTGCCCGGAAGTGAGTTTTAATTCTCAGAACCCAGGTTAAACAAACAAACGACCAAACCTGGACACTAGGGCATGTCTTTGTTATTGGAAGTGCTGGGAAGGCAGAGGCAGGTGGATCTCTGGACTCAGTGGCCAGCCAGCCTAGCCTAATCTGAAGTCCCTGGTCCTAGTGAGAGACTCAGTATCTTCATTAGGGTTTCTATTGCTGTGAAGAGACACCATGACCAAGAAAACTCTTATAAAGGAAAGCGTTTAACTGGCATGGCTTACAGTTTCAGAGGTTCAGTCTATTATCATCATGGCAGGACATGGCAACATGCAGGCAGACATGATGGTGGAGAAGGAGCTGAGAGTTCTACATCTTGATCCTCAGACAAGAGGAAGTGAACTGTGACACTGGATGTAGCTTGAGCATAGGAGATTACAAAGCCCACCCCCACAGTGACACACTTTCTCCAACAAGGCCACACCTACTTCAACAAGGCCATACCTCCTAATAGTGCCACTCCTTATGAGATTATGGGGGCCAATTACATCCAAGCTACTACACTCAGTTTCAAAAAACAAGGTCGATAGCTCCCGGAGAATGACACCCAAAACAGCTCCCTCCACATATATGGGCATGCACATGCATGCACGTGCACACATGTGCACACACATGTAACAAGAGAGCTTTAAGCTCAGCTGGGCTAGAGACTATCTCAGAGAGAGAGAGAGAGAGAGAGAGAGAGAGAGAGAGAGAGAGAGAGAGAGACATGACATGTTGGAGAGATGGCTCAATGACTGCTCTTGCAGAGGACCCAAGTTCAGTTTCCAGCACCCACATGGCAGCTCACAACTGTCCATGACTCCAGTTTTAGGGGATCAGATCCCCTCTTCTGACCTCTGAGGGCAGTAGGCATGCATGTGGTGCACATACATACACGCAACAAAACACTCATACACATAAAATGAATAAATCTAAAACAATTTAAAGAAGTAAGGTTTGGGGGGGAAGAAGCCTGGGGTGTGGCTACGTGGTGGAGCACTCACTGGGATGAAGCTGCCATGGATGATTCTGGAGAGCACTGACACCTATCTGATATAGGATTTCCCTTGAGGCTTCCACCAAGATTTAGGGGAAAGTCCAGGGAGTCCCCATGTCCCCAGGCCCCCGCCCCTGCAGAGCCTCCGCTATGATCATCATGCTGCACCAGACTGCTCCCCATTTGTTACAATCAATGAGCCTGATGGACAGGTTGGTTTCATTCAGAAACCTGTAGCCAAGGAGGCCTGAATTAGTGTTGAACTGGTGGGAAGGGCTTGGGCTCTGTCTCTGTTTCTGGCTCGCTCTCTCTCTCTCTCTCTCTCTCTCTCTCTCTCTCTCTCTCTCTCTCTCTCTCTTCCTCTGGTCTGGCAGTGCCTTTTTCTTTTAGAGCCAGAGATAGACACAAGACCTTTTGACGACATCTCCAGCCCTTTTTCTATTTTGATTTTGAGACAAGGTCTCAGGATGTTGCCCAGGCTGGCCTTGAACTCACTCTGTAGCCCAGACAGTGCTTTACAGTCCTCATGTCTCAACCTTGAGAGCAGCTCAGAATACAGAGCTGTACCCCAGACCTGGCTTTGCTTTGGCTTCTTCCTTTGAAGTAGTCACCCTGCACAGTCCTCATCTGCAGGTACCCCTCACTGCCGCTCTTAGGGTTTCCATCCCACAAGGGTTCCTTCCTCCACAGAATGCTGCATAGTGGGACTCATCAACTCCTCTGCAGCTCTGTCCCAGGGGCCCTGCTCTGCCGGCCTCTGTTTGCCCTCTGGCTAACGGGCCTATCTTGGGATGAGAAGCAGGGTCTACCACCTCTCTCTTTAGTTCTTTACAGGGTAACCTTTGCCCTGGGTCTTCCTCCTCTACTTTCCAATACTTCCTGGGAGTGGCTCCTTAGCATAGACCTAATTAGTTTATGCCTTCTGGTCCTTCCTCGTAGGATGCTCTAAGTCAACACATCCATTTCCTCCTCCTGCTTATCCAGTTTTCCTGTCAACAGAGAAACTGATACAAAGATGCCTGCTGTCGGGTCCCTCACTCATCATAATTGTTCCCTTAAACATACAGCCTCCCTCTGGGCAGCCACACTGACTTCAGATATATTCCTTCCTGCACATAATCACAGCCAGGCAGCCTCTGCAGCCGCTTGCTAATACTGTTGGGCTACTCTCTCTCGAGGACCTTAATATTGGGTTCTAGGACCTGGGTTATAGTCTCAAAGCATCCCAGTACTCAGGGGCAGACTACACTCACTCATCGACAGGAATGCCACTCTATACCACTTAGACGACTGCCATCCTGGGGTTCCCCCCACAGACACCCCTCCTTTGGTGGCCCCGCCTTAGTTTCTTTTCTCACTTCTCTCTACACTACTTTTCCTTTGGTCACTATCCCCAAAAGACACACTGCCAGGCCGCCCCCAGCTGTGTCAGAATTTCCCCTGCAGACACTCCACCCTTGGGCAGCGTAGCCTCAGCTGGCTGTCTCTCTGCCCCTAGCAGAGCAGTGCCAGGGCTTCCCCAAAACTTGTCTCTGGCTTTGTCAAGTCCTACTGACTATGCCAATATATAGTAAAAACATTTGCCCTGGGTGGGTGGGTGGGGACTGGGTAAGATCTACCCTTTCCTCCTAAGGTCCCAATGACAAACTAAAGTTCAGTTCCACCCCAGTTCACGCTGGTGGACCAGTGAGTTGGTGAGGTTGATGGTCAGAAGTGTGAATGACCTGAAAGCTGCCACACTGGCAGGTCTTTACTCAGCAGGGACGATGGCTCCCCACAACTCTGTAGATAGAGCGCTTTCCCTAATCCTCCCCAACCTCTCCCTGGGACCCTGAGGCTGTGCACAGTTAGAGTAGACTTCCATACGATGTCTGGGAGGGGATACTCAGCTGAGGCCTCGCTCTTTCTGTGAGAGAGGGTCAGCAAGTCCAGCTCTGCTGCTCCTTTGCAAGCTAGCCCCGGCACACTGAAGACAGACGGCCTCAGTTTGGCTCGGAGGATATTCCTGCGCAGCACACTTCACCCACTGACTATCTCCTCAGCCCAATTTGCAGCTTTCCTTGCAAATCCCAAATTATTCCGAAAGGGAAAAAGTTCTCTAGAAAGAATGGAAATGAGCCCCAGGAAGAATCTCTGGGAACCTAGCATTAGGAGTCGGGGTGCTAGATAGGGTGACAGGGGCAGACCAAATGAGGGTGTCCCTGGAGGACACAGGGTTCTCTTGATGGGAAGTACAGAGGCCAGCCACCTGTTCTTCCCTGTGTGCTCACGATGAAGATGCAGACAGGATTAAGTGCAGGCACACAGCGGCCTCTGCCCTGCCCTGGACATGTGCCTCCCTCTCCTGTACCGTTCATTTCCAGGACAGTGAGCAAACAGTCATTTACCAGTTTCCATGGACACCTAAGAGTATTTGATGGCAGTGATTGTGTGCATGGCAGCTGTATCTTTTCCTTGGTCCCTGTGCCCTTCTGGATGGGGAAAACCAGCAGGCATCTTGCGATCCCAGAGCCCCCATGTGCCAGTGGCTAGGCTTGGATGAAGGGAGAGCCTGTGGTTTCTGTCTAGTGTGTTGTGAAGAGGGAGGGACAGCAAACTGCCCCAGGTGTGAGTACCAGGGACACGAATGGCAAGTCTCCCTGGAACTCTTTAGAGCTGTAACCAAGCCCCTCTTTATAAGCAGGGAACAAAATGCAGGTTTTTTTGTTTTTGTTTTTTTTTTTTTTTTTTTTCCTAAGCTGCTGGGAGGAAAGGGTGAAATCAGAAAAGCCTGCCTGTCTCCCATGCTGGATCCCTCACAGCCAGGCCTGCAGGTGAGACCGATTTCTATCTGTGACCGCTGTGCGGTCTAATGTCCACAATACAGGACAACAGACACTTCCACTAGTGTAGATAAAGTCTCCAACGTGAGGTTCAGGACTGCCGGGAGCCTGCTGTTTCAAGATTCCCTCCTCCCGCCCAGGATGATGCAATATTTGCTTCTTGTGTCTACAAGGCTCCCTGAGTCCCTTCTGCAAGCCAGACTGACCCCTGGTGGCCAACAGGGACATTGCTTTTCCGGGGCTGCTACCTAACTTCCTTGCTGTGTTGCATCAGCCTTGGCGTAAGCACCTAAGATTTAGGGCGGCATGCCTGCCTGCTCACAGCCTCCCGAAAGTCAAAGGTGTCGTGTGGGGTGACGAAGAGTCGAAATGTGGAGACCATCTCGGATTTCCCCTGTTCTAGGCCTCACTGTTCATTGTTTCAGGGATACCTGCTTGTGCTTGGCTTTTTTTTTTCCAAGTCAGAGTTTCTCTGTGTAGCCCTGGCTGTCCTGGAACTAGCTCTGTAGACCAACCTCGAACTCAGAGATCCGCGCCAGCCTCTGCCTCCCTGTTAAGGGACAGCTGACCCCATTTCCTTTTTAGTTAACAGTGTTAGACTTTGATCATATCTTTAGCTAACTGCCAACTGTTTTAACTAGTTCCTCCTCAATAATCTTATGAATTACACTTTGTAAATTGTTTCCATTGTTCTGAGAATTGACTGACCATGAGATGTTTCATGGTATGTTAACTGTCTGACCATAAACCATAACATGTACCTTTCCCGTGATCATAAAAATAACTTCAAAATTCCACTTTTAGTCACTTGCTCACTTTGTATAAAGAGACTACTCTGCCTTTAATCTGGGTGGACCTTTTTCATTCTCCTACTATGGGAGACTGAAAATATGGGCCGGCCCTTATTAAAGTTTTGCTTTGCAACATCTTGGTGTTAGCTCCTGGTTTTCAACACTGTATATAACATCCTGAGTGCTGGGATTAAAGGCGTGCGCCACCACTGCCGGGCTGTTGATGGACAGGAACTGGTGGCCAAAGACTCTTTCAGAAAATGCTGCTGCTGTAGCTAAGCCCAGGTCCAACGGCCCCCTCGGCCTCAGCCCACCAACTCTCATTGCGCATGCATGGACATATACACAGAATAAATAAATGTAAAACGTAAGAAAAAAAGTAACAGAAGGGGACTGGCAAGATGGTTCAGAAGTGATATATTCAGTGACCGTGTAAATGTCCAGGAGATGAGGTGGCCCATCTGTTTTCCCCAGCTCTTGAGAAGCAGACACAGGGGATCCCTGGGAAAAAACTGCCTAGCTAGACTAGACAAATTGGTAAGTGCTGCCTGACTCAAGTGAGAGACTCTGTTCACACATGAGCAATCAAAGAAGACACCTGCTAAGAATCTCTGGCTTCCGCTTGCAGGAATACTCAAGTGCACACGAACCTGCACACACAGGTGCCC
Organism: Peromyscus eremicus; assembly: GCF_949786415.1. Classification (NCBI taxonomy): domain Eukaryota; kingdom Metazoa; phylum Chordata; class Mammalia; order Rodentia; family Cricetidae; genus Peromyscus; species Peromyscus eremicus. Next base: position 86,170,322 of record NC_081420.1, read on the forward strand.
CCGACAAACATGAATACATGCATGCATACCACATACACATACACATGCACACAGAAATAAAGTTTAAAAGGATTGGGGGCGGGGGACTGGGATATAGCAGTTCCCCTGGCCTAGCAGGCCTCTTGACCTGGGTTCATTGGCTAGTCTTGCAACAAACAAAGAAACTGAGGTAACCACGACAGCCCTTCCAGCAGCTGTGATTTTAGGGATGGGTCAAGGGTAAGATGGGACAGGTATGACATCGTGAGAACACTTAGCTCACCTGGTACCCAGCAGCAGCGACTCATCCACCTCCCCTCCCCCTGTATAGAATATATAATGAAATTATATTAATATATTAATGTGAATTTGTTTTTGTTATTTTGAGACAGGGTCTCACTATGTAGCTATGACTGGCCTGTAACTTGCTATGTAGACCAGGTCGGCCTTGAACTCACAGAGACACACCTGTCTGTGCTTTCCCAAGGTGAATTATTTCTTTCTTTTGTTCTTTTTTTTCCTTCATTTTTGAAATCTGGCCCCAAGTCACTCTATAGCCAAGGATGACCTTAAGCTCATTTTCCTGCCTCCACCTCTCAAGTGCTAGGATCCTTATGCAGCCTCATGATGTGAAAATCTGTGAGCCTCCTCAGGCAAAGCAGATTGTTGATGAGGCGTGTGACTGGCGCCCTCTGCTGGTTAACTGTAACACTGTAATTAAATTTTTCATCTTGAGGGTAGATTGACCCTGGTGAAACTAGGGCATTTTATAAACTGAGAAATAACCTAGAAGGTCATAGTAATAACAGCCAGGGGTGGTGATACATGCCACTAATCCCAATGGAGGCAGGAAGATCAGGAGTATGTGGTCATCTTCAGCCACACAGTGAAGTGGAGGCCTGCCTGGGCTACTTGAGACCGTGTCTCAAAACCCTGGGGGAAAAAGCCCCTTAATACCAAACGGTCAGCCTGGAAATCCTGTACATACAAGCAATGCTAAAGGGACCAAACGGGGTGTATTTATGTATTTATATATGCGTGTAACAATTACAATTAAAGAAAAAGAGGCCATAAATTTGAGGAGTAAGGGGAAGTGAGGATATGGGAGAAGGAGAGGAAAGGGAAGGGAGGGATGATGTAATTATATTTCAGTTTTTTAAAACTCTAAAAACAGAACACAAAAACTATTGTCAGTTGGGCCCATTGTGGGGAAACTGTGACCCTGATGTGTCCCCCATGTGGTGCAATTGTAGGGTCATATTTCCTTCTTGGGAGTGTCCCCCAAGTCTGCTCTGGTAGTCTCAGCCCCCCTGAATGCAGACATTAGAGACATAGTCAGGGAAGCAGGCAGGTCTTCAGGTAGGTGAGCCTGTTGCTGGTGATACATTTGGCTTTTAAAAGATGTACTGCCTAGGTCAGAGGCACGGAAGGTGCCCGTGGCTCTGACTGTAGCAGGTCCTTAAGCCCTCCTCCCTCCCATCACCGTTTGGAGCACCTGGTGCTTTCTCCGCCTGCCTCGGGAGCCAGCTAGTTTTCAGGCCAGGGCTGCCACAGCCAACCACACATGCTGATGGTTCCTGGCAGCCGCCCCTAAGCACCAGCTGCAGGGCTATGAAAATAGACTCCCAGTTCCCCTCCGGCATTTCTCTTGCTGATTGTTCGAAGGTTCCGATCAAGGCCACTGGAGGGGCCAGGTGTTTGCCCTTCATGGAAGCCGATTCTGAAACCCCCATTCTGGGCAGGGTGCTAACCACATCCCCGTTCCTGGCTGAGTATGTGGATGATGCAATTGGCAAGGAACAAGTGAAATGCGTTGAAGTGGAGCTGCACTCATCTGTAAGAGGCACCGGGAAGCTGACTGGAGAGTCGGGGACATTTTAAAGACTTGTCAGGAATAAATTCCTAACATCTGATTTCAAGGAAGATGAAACGTTCCCTCTAATGGCTTTTCCTCTGACCAGGCTGTTACACTTACCCACAGTCTCCAAAAGACTCCCCCCCTCACCCCCCGCCCAGCCCTTCTCTATTCACCTCTGTACCTCCAGGATACAATTCTTCCCTGTTTGTAAAATGTTAGTAAGCCATGAATAAGCGGTGAATGAAGACTCCCAAAGAGCTCAAAAAGGGACAAGACAATGTCTCTCAGGCCTGGCCATAGGACGGGCTGTATCAGATGAGCAACTGTTTTATTTAGCATCACATGCTGGGACGTGGTGGGGGGCTTCCATTTCCAAAGACAGAGCCACACCCTGTTGATAGCAAAACTAAGACAGGAAGGAGGCTTAGTAGAGGGACAGAGCCAGTGAGCATGCTTGGAACTGGTCTGGAGGGCACCAAGATGGCTCTACCTACATTTTGAAGTAGACACAAGTTCTTGTGTCTACTTTTTACACTAAGTTCGTTAGTGTAAAAAAAAAAAAACACTAAAAGTTAGTCTTTTTCTTTTTAAAGATGTTATTTATTTATTTAATGTATATGAGTGCTCTGTCTGCGAAGTGCCAGAAGAGGGCATCAGATCCCACTACAGATGGTTGTGAGCCACCATGTGGTTGCTGGGAATTGAACTCGCAACCTCTAGAAGAGCAGCCAGTGCTCTTAACCACTGAGCCATCTCTCCAGCCCCTACAATTAGTCTTTTCTATCAAACATTTAAAAATATGAGTTTACAACAAGGAATTTAAATTGTTTTATCTTCCTGGCTTTGTAGGATTTTATGCAGGCTCTAGGCCCTGCTGCATCCTTGGAATTGAAGGGGCTCAAGTCACAGACCCCTTCCCACCTTCCTTCACTTCCTTTGTGCTGATTCTCTTCAAACTAGCCAACCATGCTGGGTGGTGCTGGTGCACACCTTCAATCTCAGCTCTTAGGAGGCAGAGGCAGGAGGATCTACAGAGGACAGCTTGGTCTACAGAGGGAGTTCCAGGACAACCAAGGCTACACAGAGAAACCCTGTCTTGGAAAACGAAAAAAAACCACCCGACAAAACAAACAAACAACAACAACAACAACAAAAACCCAAAACAACCCCCCCCAACAAACTAGCAGATCTTGAAAGACTGTGAGGTCAGACCCCACCCTGTGTGGAAAAGACAATCATCATTTGTATTAGAATAAAAACCAAGTACACTTCCTGTCAGGGTGCTTGCTCTTCCTCCAACCATTTTGAGCAAAAGTAAAGTTTTGGCTCCTTGGGACACTTCAGTTGGAGAATTGGTCTTCTTTTTTTTTTTTTTTCCTGGAGCTGAGGACCGAACCCAGGGCCTTGCGCTTGTTAGGTACGCGCTCTACCACTGAGCTAAATCCCCAAACCCCTAAGTTGGTCTTTTCTTTAGGACTCCAAACTAACTTCTAATAATGGGCTCATCACAAGTCAGTGATTCTGACCTTTAACATCCCCATTAAAGAATTTGGTATTGGGCTGGGGAGACGGCTCAGCAGGTAAAGGTGCTGTCACAAAGCCTGACAACCTGAGCTAGATACTCAGGGCCCACATGACAGAAGGAGAAAACCAACTCCTGCAAGTTGTCCTCTGAATTCCATACACATGCTGTGATGTGCATGTGTACACACACACCTGTACACACACTGGTATACACACACACACACACACACACAAACACACACACACACATACACACATGTAAAAATCACCTTTAAGCCAGGCGGTGGTGGCGCACGCCTTTAATCCCAGCGCTGGGAGGCAGAGGCAGGTGGATCTCTGTGAGTTCGAGGCCAGCCTGGGCTACAGAGTGAGATCCAGGAAAGGCGCAAAGCTACACAGAGAAACCCTGTCTCGGAAAGCAAAAAACGAAAAACAACAACAACAACAACAAATCACTTTTAAAGAGGGGACTTTGGCATCCACTCTCTTCTTAAGCAGTCGCTCACATTCCTCTGCTTTCTTTTCTGCTTGGTCCAGCCCGAGGAGGAAGGTAAGGAGTGGTACAGAGGGGTGGGGAATGACCCCTGGAAATACTCTAATTCTATGTAGCTTCATTGTTCCAGGGAGCTGCTGGGAAACCTATCCCAGGCAACCTGGAGGTACGGGTGACATCATTGCCAGGTAAAGCCTCTTCTTTCCTCTGCTGACCTCTCACATCCCCCCAAAATCAGTCCAACTCCCCAGTCTCCCAAGGGGTCCTTCAACACTGATAGAGGCAGACAGTTGACAGATAAGTTTATAAATCACATGTTTTTCCTGCTTGTCTTAGCTACGATTACTATCGCTGTGACAAAACACCATGACCAAAGAGCAAGTTGGGATGAAAAGGGTTTATTTGGTTCATACTTTCGTGTCACTGTTCATCCTCAAAGGAAGGCAGGACAGGAACTCAAACAGGGCAGGAACCTGGAGACAGGAGCTGATGCAGAGGCCATGGAGGGATGTGGCTTACTCTTGCTCCTCATGGCTTGCTCAGCCTGCTTTCTTATAGAACCCAGGACCATCAGGCCATACTGGACCCTCTCCTACCAATCACTAATTAAGAAAATGCCTCACAGTTGGATCTTATGAAGGCGTTCTCTCTCTCTCTCTCTCTCTCTCTCTCTCTCTCTCTCTCTCTCTCTCCCTCTCCCTCTCTCTCTCTTTTTGGCTTTTTGAGACAGGGTTTCTCTGTGTAGTTTTGGTGCCGGTCCTGGAACTTGCTCTGTAGACCAGGCTGGCCTTGAACTCACAGAGATCCCGCCTGGCTCTGCCTCCTGAGTGCTGGGACTAAAGACGTGCGCCATCACCACCTGTGAAGGTGTTTTCTCAATTGAGGTTCCCTCCTTTTAGATGACTCTAGTTTGTGTGTCAAGTTGACATAAGACCAGCCAGTACACCCCATATAGGCAGTGTGTAAATTTGCATAGGAAAATGAAATTTTAAATAGGAGCGAGAGAAACTATGATACTCCTGTTAGAACAGCACAATCCAGAACATGAATGCCTAGGGTAGTGCAGAACTCAGGGAGCAGTGGACAAGGGCTGGAAGCCATGCCCGCCTCTCATACATCCCAGGATGGTCTCTAGTTCTCTATGTAGCTAATGATGACCTTGAATCCTAACCCTCCTCCTGCCTCCACCCCTCAGTGCTGAGTGCGCTACCATACACAGCTCAACTGTGTTGGCTGCTCCACAGCCTGTGCTATCTTCTAGGTTTTGTTTCCTCTCTTTATCTTGGCCTCCTACCAGGCCTTGACCAGTGGGACCTCCCGATAAGAAAGTCAGGAACACTGCAAGCTCTGAGGAGGCGGGGTTGAGGATGTGGCTCTGTGTAGGAGCATTTGTCTGACATGTGCTAGGACTTGGGTTCCATGCCCAGCTAGAAAAAAGAAAGTACATACAAAGCAAATAACATAAGAATGAAGGAGGATCCTAGCATCACTGAGCAGAGTAAAACCACAGTGAAGATCCCTGCTCAGCACCAGCAGGAAGTTCTCCCCACTTCGAAGGTTGGTCATGATGGGAGAGTAGTCCATAGTGACTTAAAGATTCCTTCATTGTTTTGTTTTGTTTTTCTACACTTTACAAAATTAAGAACAAGCCGGGCGGTGGTGGCGCACGCCTTTAATCCCAGCACTCGGGAGGCAGAGCCAGGCGGATCTCTGTGAGTTCGAGGCCAGCCTGGGCTACCAAGTGAGTCCCAGGAAAGGCGCAAAGCTACACAGAGAAACCCTGTCTCGAAAAACCAAAACCAAAAAAAAAAAAAAAAAAAATTAAGAACAAGTACGTCTTAATTACATACTAAAAACATTATTCCCAAATGAAGAACAAGCAGGATCTACACTCATTTAGTAAAGACAAAACTCCAACCATGGTGAGATACAACGGTGTGCACAAGATGAAAATGTCTGGCTTGGCACTAGCGGGACTGTCTGCTACTGCTGCTGGGGATGTAACATGATACAGTCAACACTGGAAAACAGATGGGCAGTTTAAAGATTATATATATATATATACACACACACAACTAGCTGTGACCTAGTGGCTCTGCTCCTAAGCACTTACCCAAGAGAAATGAAAGCACATTTGTAAGAGCTAGACCCAGATTGTTCAAAGCAGAGATTTTAGTAATACCCTCAAGTTGGAAGCAGCTCAAACACACATCAAGTGGGGCATCGATAAATAAGGTGTGGTCTGTCTGCAGACAGGAAAGAATTCACTAGGCTGGGGTGTGAGTCAGTGGTAGAGCGCTTATCTAGCGTGCAGGAGGCCTTGAGTTTGGTTTCTATCACAAGAGGGAGCAGGGAGAGGGAGGAAGAGGGAGGGGCAGGAATGAGAATACATGCATATAAGGTCAAAAATATTCATAGGTAAACATGCAACTCTCAAAAGAATTAGGTTCAGTGAAAAAAGCCAGAGACCCCTGAATGCCTCCCCGAAGACATTCACTTTATGGTTCTGTTTCTTTTTCTTTTTTTTGGTTTTTCCAGACAGGGTTTCTCTGTGTAGCTTTGCACCTTTCCTGGAACTCACTTGGTAGACCAGGCTGGACTCGAACTCACAGAGATCCTCCTGGCTCTGCCTCCCGAGTGCTGGGATTAAAGGTGTGTGCCACCACCGCCCGGCTATGGTTCTGTTTCTAAAATCCTGAAGATGATAAGCAATCCCTACCAGTGAGCACTGGGCTAGGACTGCAGAAGGGGACAAAAGCCCGGAGAAGGGCACAGGGGAGTTTTGGGGTGGATAGGAGTGTTTTTTGCAGCTGTGGTGATGGCCTCATAATGTACACATATGCCAATGTATATTCAATTCTATACTTTTGTTATCTTATTCTTTTATTTAGAAGGAAAGCACACACAGCTCTATGCCAAGAAGTTTGAAATGTCCATTAAAAAGATGACTTACCTGGGGTCAGAGGGATGGCTCTGCGGTTAAGAGTTTATGCTATTCCTGCAGAGATATGAACTCCATTCCTGTCCCCGTCTGGTGGCTCACAACCACCTGTAACTCCAGCTCCTGCAGATCTAAGGTCCCCTCTGGCCTCCTTCAGGACTGCACACACACGCATACACATAAACACACACACATAAAAGTTAAAAATAAATCTTTTAAAAAACAAGAGATGACCCACTTGCACATGGATTTCCAATTTGGAATCCCAGGGCTCATGAATTCCTGGCTCATTCTCCTCCATTCTCCAGCCTGAGCTGGTGTGTCCTCCCAGAAGGCAGGGCCAAGCAGGCCCTTCTGTTTCCCAGCATCTACCTGCTCCAGCGCAGTCACGTGTGCATACTTTAAGCACATGTAGTTTATTGTTTACAAAGAATAGCTGGATAGATCTTTCTTATGGTTGGCAATTATAATATTTCCCTCTCTGGGTTTGACTCAAAAAAGTAGATGCCAACAACAATATATAAGGCCATAGAACAGTGGTTCTCAACTTATGGGTCTCAATCCTTTGGGGGGTGTCAAATGACCCTTTCACAGGGATCACCTAAGACTATCAGAAAACATAGATATTTACATTACAATTCATAACAGGAGCAAAATTACAATTATGGAAGTAGCAATAGAAATAATTTTATGGTTGGGGGTCACCACAACATGAGGAATTGTATTAAAGGGTCACAGCATCAGGAAGGTTGAGAACCACCACCATTGAAAGTCTAAACAGGGGCTGGAGAGATGGCTCAGAGGTTAAGAGCACTGACTGCTCTTCCAGAGGTCCTGAGTTCAATTCCCAGCAACCACATGGTGGCTTACAACCATCTATAATGAGATCTGGTGCCCTCTTCTGGCCTGCAGGCATACATGCAGGCAGAACACTGTATACATAATAAATAAATTTTTTTTAAAAAAAAGAAAGTCTAAACAATGGGCTTCCAATCAATCAGTTAATCAACTACACATGACAGCTGCAGAACTCAGTGGCAGAATCAGTCAGTCCAGGAGCGCACTGAACAACCTCAAACTTACTGATGCATTGGAAAGAACCAGAAGCGATAGAGTGTGTTTTCCAACTACAGAAGCAGGCATTAGAGAGGAGTAACAAAAAGAAAAAGATGATGAGATGAGACTGGGATGTAGGTTGGTGGTAGAGCACTTGCCTAACCCCTGCCTAGCATCTACAAGGCCCTGGGATAACGAAAAGATCTCCAGATAGGAGGTCATTAAATAATGCGCTAAAGAGGACGGATTTAGTCTTCAGTGTGATGCAAAACTGGATTTACACTCACAATCCCAAACAACTAGAAATTGAGATTCAACATCTATTACATGGGTTTGTTTTTGCATTTCATCTCTCTCTATCCTTTCCTTCCATCTTTGATTATTTATTTATTTATTTATTTATTTATTTATTTATTTATTTATTGGTTGGTTGGTTGGTTTTAAGAGACAGGGTTTCTCTGTGTAGCCCTGGCTCTTCTGGAACTCACTCTGTAGACCAGGCTGGCCTTTAAGTTAATGATCCACCTGCCTCTGCCTCCTGAGTGCTGGGATTAAAGGTGTGCACCACCACCTCCCGGCTTTTATTTTATTTTATTTATTTATTTATTTTAAAGATTTATTTATTTATTATGTATACAGTGTTCTGCCTGTATGTATGCCTACATGCCAGAAGAGGGCACCAGACCTCATTATAGATGGTTGTGAGCCACCATGTGGATCCTGAGAACTGAACTCAGGACCTCTGGAAGAGCAGCCAGTGCTCTTAATCTCTGAGTCATTTCTCCAGCCCCTTCTTTTATTTTGTAAAGATTTATTCTTGTTTTACATGTGTGAATGCTTTACCTGCATGCATGTCTGTGTGCCACGTGCTACAGGTGCAGTAACTGAGGAAGCCAGGAGAGGGTTCTGGATCCCCTGGACTGGAGTTAGAGATGGTTGTGAGCCACCACGTGGGTGCCAGGGGACTGACCCAGTGCTCTTAACTGCTGAGCCATTTCTCTATCCACACCAACCTCCTTTTTTTATTCCCACATTGCACTTGAGTCCTTTGGTGGATGTCTTCATATGTTTGTCTGTCTGGATAGAAGAAAGCCTGCTTTCTGGTGTGCCTCCAGTGGCCTGGAATGGTTTCTCACCCTGCCTGTTGAACTTGCAGTAAATGTTAAATGAAGTGACTCAGCCCTTCCAATTTTGGTTATTTGTGGTGAAGGTGGTTAGCAGTCAGCACCCTCTCTTTCAAGTCCTCTATTGCTATTGGACGTTTTTCTCCTCTGAACTTCAAGTTGAAGGCAGCAGAGGGCGCCTGGTCACACACATAAAAGAGTCTAAAAGTGACATTACATTTAAGACAATCTATTAAATTTTCAAAAATATGAATTTTACTAAAATAGGACTTGGTACTTAATCTTTTCACTATTTTAGGATTCTGATCTCACTTTAGCTGTTCTATTCCATTTCTTTCTTGGTAATGAAAATTTCAACCTCCTGTGAATCACTGTGACATGTATCATCCAAGAGCTTTCCAATTTAGCTTTGAGATCCTTTCAGATAATAAAAGCATTAATCCTGGCTGCTTCCAGATCCTTCCAAATCTTCCACAGGGAATACACTCTCCCTTTCACAGGCCTGAAGAGAGAGTGCTGTTATATATCTTGGACTGATGTGATGGACTCAGTACTCTGCTTGGAAGTTACCTAATATTCTCAGAAAACTCAGGGAGGGTTAGGGGTATTTTAAGGTGACAGCCTAAGGGGGCATAAGGGGACATAACTCTCCCCCTGAGCAATGGGCAGGATGTAGTCTGTTGCGACAATGAAGACCATGTCTAGAAACTCAGGCCATATTGCTGTCTCTGATCAGGTGCCTGTTTTCTGCTTTTCTCACACTGTCATCTCACGCCATCTGCAAGCAAGGCTGGAGATCAGGCGAGCCTTCATTCGCTTCGACCCCCTTCCCCCCTCATTTGTAGGGAGCTCTGTCCTCCAGGCACGGTCTTCCTATCTCTGTCTTGAAATCCGAACTGTTTTAGATGGGCAGTGGTGGTGCACCCCTTTAATCCCAGCCCTTGAGAGGCAGAGGCAGGTGGATCTCTTGAGTTTGAGGCCAGCCTAGTCTACAAAGTGAGTTCCAGCACAGCCAGGGCTATACAGAGAAACCCTGTCTCAAAAAAACAAGCAAACAAACAACAGCAACACCCCCCCCCCCAACAACAACAACCTAGAACTGTTTTATTCTGCTTCTTTCCTGGTAATGAAAATTTCAACCTCCTGTGAATCACTGTGACCTGTATCATCCAAGAGCTTTCCAATTTAGCTTTGAGATTCTTCCAGATAATAAAAGCATAAATCCCTGCCTCTTCTAGATCCTTCTAAATCTTCCACAGGGAATACACTCTCCCTTTCACAGGCCTAAAGAGGGAGTGCTGTTATATATTGTGGAAAACAGAGACTGTTCTTTTGCTCACACAGAATTGGGCTTATTAACATTCTCTTGTAGGAGGGGAGAGTACCATAAGACTCTCACGCAGGATTCCAGCCACCACTCCCTCTCGCCTCCTCAGCCACAAGTGCTTTACAGGTGTATTCGAGATTACACAGGAGGTGGAGGTTGACTGGGGACATTAGTGATACTGTTTTTATGAATCGTCACCCACCCGTGCTAGGTGGGACTTTTGTTTTTGTTTTGTTTTGTTTTTTCCAGACAGGGTTTCTCTGTGTCCTGGAATTCACTTTGTAGACCAGGCTGGCTTCGAACTCACAGAGATACACTTTCCTCTGCCTCTTGAGGGCTGGGATTAAAGGGGTGCGCCACCACTGCCTGGCCATATTATATCTATATATCTATATATCTATATATCTATATATAGATATATAGATATCTCGGAGTTGGGGATTTAGCTCAGTGGTAGAGCGCTTGCCTAGCAAGTGCAAGGCCCTGGGTTCGGTCCTCAGCTCTGGAAAAAAAAAAAAAAAGAAGATATATATATCTCGAGTGCTGGGATTAAAGGTGTGCACCACCCACTGCCTGGCTTCATACAATATATTTTGATCTGGTTCTTTCCCCTCCAGAAACTCCTCCTAGATATCCCCCCCCCCAAAAAAAAAAAAAAACCAATGGGTTTTGACTGGCAAAAATACTGTCCTGATTGGCTTTTCCTTTTGGGTGAGTTAGGACAGCACTGCCATAGGTTCCAGCCCAGAAAAGCTTTCTGAGGATAACAATCTCAATTTCAGCTTTGAAAAATATGGAACGCTTCACGTATGCTAATCCGTGTATCGCTCCAATTCTAGTTTATCTGCTGCCAAAACGAGCGCATTTCTTTTATCTTTTGATGTCCTATTTGGGGTGAAAAGTTGTTTCTGTGTATCTCTTCGGGAAAAATCACACAACACCATTGTTTTCCTTAAAAGTAATTTTTCTTCTTAAGAACTAGGTTTATGGAAAAATCTTGAGTGTTGGGAGCTCACGTCTCCTCAGAGCTTCAGTGGCCAGATCTAAGGCAGTTTTCTTTTCTTTTTCTTTTTCTTTTTTTTTTTTTCCCGAGACAGGGTTTCTCTGTGTAGCTTTGAGCCTTTCCTGGAACTCACTCTGTAGACCAGGCTGGCCTCGAACTCACAGAGATCCTCCTGGCTCTGCCTCCCGAGTGCTGGGATTAAAGGCGTGCGCCACCACCGCCCGGCCTAAGGCAGTTTTTTAAAAAGCTGTGCTTTGGCAGCGTTCCCATAGAGAAGTAAGATCATTTGCGTTCCCTTTGTCGATATTTTGCTTGCCCTTGCTCTTGCTTTGCGGCATTCCGTGAGTACAGCCCAAACATGACACTCTAGGCAATGAGCATTTTCACTCTGCTTTTTCAAACCGCAGGATCCGTCTTCCACTCCGCCGTTTGAGTTAAATTCTGGAGCATATTTTCCTGTCACATATTTGTCATACCATAAATTGAGCACCATTGGGAGGGTAGATTGACATCACCAGCCCGAGCCTTCCAATGGAGAGACATGTCGTTCCAGCGGAGCCACGCCGGCAGAAGGGCAAAGGCTGTTCTCTCGCTCAGGGCAGTGCCTCAAGAGCCTGACATTGCCTGGCACATTTTACTAGTGTAGGGAATGGGGCTGCCTTAACTAGGGTCAGGAATCCCTTAAGTGCATGGAAATTTCTCTGGGAAATGAGAGCTCCAGAATTCCGCTTGCTCCCTGGGAATGAGAGCTCCAGAATTCCGTTTGCTCCTGTCTAGTTTAGAGTCACCCAACTAGCTAGTGTACTCGGGAGCAGCCACGTACTGAAGCGGCCCGAGACGCACCGGCTGGCGGACCCAAATACTCGTGGAGCCGGCTGCTCGACGGAACACCGGAGAAACGGACAGGAAGTGACCTTTATTTAGCGCGCGCTCATTTCCGGCTGGGCAGAACGCCGCTTGCTCTTCTTCCGTCGTCTCCAAGTGCCGCTTCAGAACCAGCACGATGGGCAAGAAAGGCAAGAAAGAGAAGAAGGGCCGCGGCGCGGAGAAGACGGCCGCCAAGATGGAGAAGAAGGTGTCCAAGCGCTCTCGGAAGGAGGAGGTGAGCGGGGCATGGAGGGACGGGCCGTGGAGGGAGGCGTGGCGTGGTCTGGGACTGCGGGCGGGAGACTGGGAGCCGGAGTTGGGCCCGGGTCTGTGGGTGGCTGGCCTGCGCCGATCCCAGCGCCCTCAGGCCTCCCCGTTTCTCCCGTGCCCCTCCGCAGCACCGGTACTCCTCGTTTACCTGGTCGCTCTCTCCCGCCTTTCTTTGAACATCAGATCTGTCCCGGACGCCATTCGGTTCTGCTTGCTTCCCCTTCTGGTAGAGATTAAGTGGGATTAAGCGGAGGAGAACCTGAAGTTGAGTGTCTCCTACTTTGTCCGGATGTGCGTTCTGGGAGTAAAGTCTTTTTTTTTGTGTGTGGTTTTTTGAGACAGGGTTTTTCTGTAGCTTTGGAGTCTGTCCTGGACTAGCTCTGTAGATCAGGCTGGCCTCGAATTTACAGAGATCCACCTGCCTCTGCCTCCCGAGTGCTGGGATTAAAGGCGTGCGCCACCACCGCCCGGCTGGGAGTAAAGTCTTAACTGTACTGCGCTTATTATTATTATTTTTTTTTAAAGGAGAGCAATTCCTTCAACAGTCTTAAGGAGTGAGCCGCTTTAGGATTTTTAATGTCTTTTTGAGACGGGTTTTTCTTTGTAGCCCTGGTTGTTCTGGAACTCACTCTGTAGAGCAGGCTACCCTCTGTAGAGCAGGCTACCCTCGAACTCATAGATCCTCCTGCCTCTGCCTCCCGAGTACTGGACTAAAGGCCTGTGGCACCACCGCTTGGAGGCACAAGTAGGATTAAGTAACCAAACAAGTCGTTGGAACTGTGGGGTATTCCATAACAGTCGGTGGTGGCCCCCACTATCATATTTCCCCACACACCTATTATCCCAGGAACTGCAGATGGATCAGCGCTGAACTTCGGGCTAAGTGTGGTGCTTGCACTTTGTCTTAGGTCTTTCTCCCATGGGGCAGCTGTGAGGACCAGGGTTTGCCAGGCCCAGGGTTTCCTGGGCTCCCATCCTCATAACTTGAGAAGAGGGCACCTCAGTGGAGAAAATACATCTATAAGATTGGCCTGTACAGGGCTGAAGAGGTGGCTCAGCCGTTAAGAGCATATGTTGCTCTTTCAGAGGATCCAGGGTTGATTCTGTGCACCCACATGGTAGCTCACAACTGTCTGGCCTTTGTGGGTACCATTTTCGAACATGGCGTACAGACAAACATTCAGACAAAACTCCCACACATATAAAATAATACATTTTTAAAAATTGGCTTATAGGCAAGTCTGGGGGCGGGGGTATTGTCTTGCTTAGTAATTGATGTAGGAGGGTCTAACCCACTCTCACTGTGGGCAGTTCCATACCTAGACAGGTGGTCCTGGGTTGTTAAGGAAGTAAGCTGAGCAAGCCATAGGAAAAAAAACAAAAACAAAATAAACAAGCCAGTAAGTAGCTTTCCTCCTTGGTGTCTGCTTCATTTCCTGCCCCCAGGTTCCTGCCTTGAGTTCTTGATCTGACTTCCTTTCATGATGGAATATAAGCTGTAAGATGCAATAAACTCTTCCCTCCCCAGGTTGCTTTTGATCACAGCACTAGAAAGCAAGCTAGGCCAACCTAGTAACTGCAGGGGAGTGGGCACTGGGGGTGTGTGGGAAGACAGTATGCTTGTGAACTGATACCTTACTGTCTAGGTCTACTGTCACAGCTGGGAAGTAGGGGCTAGTGAGTGGTAGACTACAGGTCACCACTGGGCCCTATCATTCAGGCATTGTTTCAAAGGACTTAAGGCCTGTTCTCCTAGAGCTCATATGTTATGGGGATGGGAGTGGGAGCTGAAAACTGGTAAGCAAGAGAAATCCCAGGCACGGCTATGTAGACAGCAAGGCAGGCTGTTGGCACAAACAGGTTGTCAGAGGCCATTGAAGGCAGTGTGGCCAGAGTGAGATCCCCTTCATAGAAAACCTTTGGTTGGTAGGAGGGAGGGTGTATGCATCTGCACCTACAGAAAAGCTGCCATTGATGACACAATGAATATTTTCTTTCTTTCTTTTTTTCTTTCTGAAGCTGAGGACCAAACCCAGGGCCTTGTGCCTGCTAGGCAAGCACTCTACCACTGAGTTAAATCCCCAACCCAACTCTGAATATTTTCTGAATGTGTCAAGTTCTGTGTGTTTTCAGATGCATATTAGGACTCAGGTGTGATTGGATCTCAGTCTAGTCAGACCAATGGAGAAAAAGCTGTCTATGCCTTTAATTCTAAGACAGGTTAGGCAGTCTCACATGTAGCTATGTTTGTATCTTTAGGAAGATCTGGAGGCCCTCATAGCCCATTTCCAGACCCTGGATGCCAAAAAGACCCAGGTCACAGAGACGCCATGTTCTCCACCCACCCCACGGTAAGTGAGCAAGCTTTGTTTCTCCTTTTTTGGCGGGGAAGCTAGGGGGTTTTGAGACAGGGTTTCCGTGTAACCCTGGCTATTCTGGAATGTTCTCTGTAGATCAGGCTGGCCTCAGAACTCAGAGATCTGCCAGCCTCTGTCCCCCCAATACATCGTGCTCTACAGAGGCATGAGGAGGTGGTCTCTCAGCATTCCCTTGCCACAGATTGTGACAAAGACATGGCCCCAGTGAGCTTCCCTTTGGTTCTCAAGTATTTTAAGAATGTGTCACGGATGTAGACCGAGGAGCACCACAGATTTTTGCTGTTCTTAATGCTTTTTTATTTACATATGCAAACAGAAACAGAAACTCTAAATTTGCCATTCTAAGTGAATTTATAACTTATGAGAAAGGTCCCAAGGCTTTTGTGGATTCATACACTTATAAAATGGGCTGAATGAACAACTTGGTCTCCATTGGATTTTTTCCTCCAGGTCCTAACATTGAATCCTTTTTAATTTGATTTATGGCCCTCTAATACTTGTCTGTGCTATTTAGCCGAAGCTCAGAATCCTCAGGAAAGGACCAGTGCCTTCATGGACTGTCATTTGGAGTAGGGAAAGTGTGTAATAAGCTCTGTTGTTCGTGTAGGGAAAGTGTGTAAGCCTCTCTGCCTCTAGCCCCATTTTGTTTGGTTGAAAAATGAGTGTTTCATTTTCCCAGACTGGGATTGAGTTTGTTCTGCCATAACTTGCTTGAGTGGAAGCCCAAGATGGGGCTCTTGGGGATATGATAATTAGGTACAGTGATGGCTCCAGAGCCTGAATCCCTCTGATGTCACACATGGGCTTTACCTCTCTCGGGTGTGGGAGGGAATCAGTGCTGAGCCCTGGAGTGAAGTGGTGGTGGTGAATTCTGCTGGGACTTCAGTTGGTGTGCTGTCTGGACCCCTCTGATTGTTGAAGCAAGCCTGACACCTTCACTCAGGAATCTACTCAGAGTGCAGATGATTCGTCTTCACTCTGAATGTGGATTATTATTTTTTGATGATGATTTGGAACTTTTCTAAAGCAACACTGACCCAGAGTTAGGTTTAATGTCAGGGTATAGTTTAAAATGCCTGCAGAGAATGCTTCCTGGTGGCCGGGAACAGGAGGTGGAAGTGAGCTGATGAGGTTACGTCTTCCTTGATGACCTAAATATTTTCTGACCTCCCACCTTTCAGTTGGGTTTTCAAACCATGTTACTCAGCCTTTCTTTCTCTGAACCAGAGCTCATGATTTTGGCCTCCTCTGATAGGCAGAACAAAACGATGTGAAGGAGCAAAACTGCTCACCTCATGAAGACCGGGAACAGGATGGAAGAGGCTTCAGGAAAGATGCACCTTTAGAAATCCACTCCAGTGACTTACTCCTCCAGCAGTGACTAATGTGTTGACCTCTTCCTGATCCATTCACCTCTCAGTTTTTATTGCTACCTGCTGGGGAGCAAGCCTTTAGCCTCTGAGCCTTTTGGAAATTTTATATCCAAACCATAACAAGAATGTATAATGTACAGGCCCGGGTGTGGCTTAATAGCAGAGGACCTAGCACTGGGTTGTGTAAGATTTGGAGTGACAGGAGTTTGGGACACTGTTCTTTATATTATTATGTAGCTTATTCTTTGACCATGTCATGTGAATTCGATTCTGATTATGCCCTCCACATCCCCATTCTTATACATGTGACGTAAGTGTGTCACCTCAACCCTTTTCACTTGAGTTCAGCGGGATTGCTTATGTTCACATTGCTGTGCTGTGCAGTTTCCTACACTGTCCAGCTTTAAAATGCTAAGAGACAGCTTGCTCCTGTCACTGTGGGCCTGCCTATCTAGAGATTTCTCAGACAGAGAGCAGTGTGGCATTTGTGTTTGGGGACAGACTTCTTTCACTCATTGTGTCTCAGAGGCTCATCCACAGCATAGTGTGCTTCAGAACCCCATTCCTTCCTAGGACTGCCTAGGCCACATATCGTTCTGTGTCACACTTGGCTGGTCTACACATCTGTAGCATCTTGGGCTGTTCTGCACTTGGTGCTTGTGAACAGCGCTATGATGAGTCCAGCCTGCACTGGCACTTCAGATCCATGTCAGTTCTGGGCCTTGCTTTTGAGGGACTGTCAGCTGCCTCTGAGCAGTTGCGTTTCCAATGCTGGTTTCTTCACTGAAGAATTTCTCAACCTGAGAAATGTTCTGTGCACAGTAAATCCCCAAGAGAGGGTTCCGAGTCCCCAGACACAACTTGACCTTACTACCCATTTTTCTTCTGAGAAGCATCTTCTAGAGTGAGTGTTATGGTCCACACTGGGACACATCACTGTGCAAGATCTGAGAACTGGGCTTCTGCAGGGTTGTTCCCATGGCCACCGCATCTGCTCTAGCTTTCTGCTTCCATAGTCAGATGTACACATTCTCCACAGCTGTTCTGTTCCTGTGTAAGTAGGGAGTGTTGATGGTTTCTATCGATGGTGTTGGGCCTCATACTGAAAAACTTCAGTAGCGAACTTGGATCTTTTGTTATTTATTTGTATGTGAGTATGTGCATACACATCTGTCACTGTGCACATATAGAGGTGATAGGACAGCTTGTGAGAGTTAGTTCTCCCCTGTCATGTGAGTATGTAGGTTACCAGGGATGAAGCTCAGGTCATCCGGTTTAGCCACAAGAGCCTCTACTGAACCATCTTACTAACCTTGGACTTGGTAGAATTTTGATTGTGATTTAATTATGTGTGTACATACATTCATACACACACACACACACACACACACACACACACACACACACACACACATGCTCAGACTGGAGGTAGCAGGGTGATTTTTGGTCCTATTCTCTAAGGGGTTAAGGAAGGGAAGGGGAATCTGTGCTTAGCATAGTGTCATGTTCTCTGATGTTGTTCCTCTGTGGCTTGTGTCTTGCAGGTTAAATGCCTCCCTGTCTGCTCACCCTGAGAAAGATGAATTAATCCTTTTCGGAGGTGAATATTTCAATGGCCAAAAAGTAAAGTATATATGTTTTTCTTTTCCTCCCAACTTTTTCAGGACTCATTTGAAGTCAATTTAAATTGGTGATAGAAGCAGGCCTCTGTCCTGTGACTTCCCTCTTGTACTTCCCACACTCTCAGTGTCAGGCCTGATGTGGGTAGTGCTTGGTCAGCCACCAGGATCCCTCAGGGACTGGCAGTGGGGGCTTGAGTGCTGCAGGGGTCCTGGTGTCTTCTAGTCAGCAGAGCCTAGCTCCACTGGGCCATACGTGTGCACAGAGTGAGTGCTCTTGAATAGAGAAAGTGCCGGTGAACTGAGGGGCCAGAAAACCCTGAGGTTTGGAGTGTGGAAGGAAAGCAGTTGAAAGCGTGGACTCCTCCAGTAGCCTGTGACAAGCTCCAAGAGTCACTTCACTTGTCCAGCTCGCTCTCTGTGTTCTCATGCACTTAAAAACTGGTTTAAATTCAGAGAGTGATGAGTCTTGCTGTGCAGCGGAGGCTCTTGGGACCTGAGGAGTCAATGGGCGTGATGACATTGGTTCCTGACTTAAGGGTCTTGTGTGTGAGCTTTAAGTCTAGAGTGGTGAAAGACAGTGATGCTGCAGCCACTGTCGTCAGGTCAGCAGGGCTCTGTGATGTGGCAGTGCTTTTTAAATGACAGGTGATGTGGTAGATGACCGCCAGCCGTTCTGAGGCTAGTGTTCCAAACCCGTGTTAAGATGGGCTGGGCTGAGAGGACTGCGAGGGGGAGGTCTGATGGGTTAGGCATACAGTGCATCTTCCATTTAGTATTTTTGCCTGTTCATAAATGCATTGAGACTCAAGCCTGAGGCGAGTCGGGAGCATCTGTCATGTCCTCCCAGACAGTTTTGGGGCTTACCCATGGCCTGTCTGCACTGGGGTGACTAGTGTACAAGCTTCCTGGAGCATGCTCACTGTTGTTGTCATTGCTGTGTGCATGTCATTGTGGTATGGCTGATCCACTTCCTTCCTGCAGACCTTCATGTATAATGACCTCTACATCTACAGTATCAGAAAGGACACCTGGACGAAAGTTGACATCCCTGGCCCACCTCCACGGCGCTGTGCTCATCAGGTAATGCCGGAACTGACTGTCCCAGAGTCATCTACAGATGACAGGCCACCTCCTGCTTCCCTCCTGCTACATCTGTCTGGGTCTTTGAGACAGGGTCTCACACTGTGGCTTAGGTTTGTTTTGGACTCAGAGCATCCTCCTGCCTTCAGCCTCCTGCATGCTGGAATGAGAGGCTGGAGCCGCCAGCCTGGGCTCTGCCGTCTTGGCTGGACACTTTACTGAGTTCCGCTGCACTGGTCTCTTCATCTGTGAGAAGGGAATGAGCCTCTGCTCCGAGGGATGTGATGATGGAATGTTAAAAAAGGAAAGAAGGATGCATCTGGTTTGAAGTGTTGAGGAATGCTTTCTTGAATTACCTCTCGGCTAGCAGCGTTAAGTCCCAAGTGAAGAACTGATGCATTGGGTTCCTATGTTATTTTATTTATTTATTTTTTCAAATGTGGAATTCATAGATTTTTTTTCCTATTTGTATATGTATTTAAAAAATTTTTTAATTTATATTCATGTGCATTGGTGGGTTTTTGTTTGTTTGTTTGTTTTTTTGGTTTTTCGAGACAGGGTTTCTCCGTGTAGTTTTAGTGCTGTCCTGGATCTCGCTCTGTAGACCAGGCTGGCCTCGAACTCACAGAGATCCTTCTGGCTCTGCCTCCTGAGTGCTGGGATTAAAGGCGTGCGCCACCAGCACCCAGCTTTGTGCATCGGTGTTTTGCCTGCATGTATGTCTGTGTGAGGGTGTCAGATACCCTGAAACTAGAGTTACAGATAGTTGTGAGCTTCCATGTGGGTGCTGGGAATTGAACCTGGGTCCTCTGGAAGAGAAGCCAGTGCTCTTAACTGTCAAGCCATCTCTAGTCCTGTATATGTATTTTTTTTTTTTAAAGATTTATTTATTTATTATGTATGCAGCATGTATGACTGCAGTCCAGAAGAGGGCACCAGATCTCATTACAGATGGTTGTGAGCCACCATGTGGTTGCTGGGAATTGAACTCAGGACCTCTGGAAGAGCAGTCAGTGCTCTTAACCTCTGAGCCATCTCTCCAGCCCCCCTGTATATGTATTTTTTTAACTTAAAATTTTTTTACATTATTTTGTGTGTGTGTGTGTGTGTGTGTGTGTGTGTGTGTGTGTGTATTTACCATGGCACACATTTGGAGGTCTGAGGACAGCTTTTGGGGAATCAGTTCTCCTTTCAGCACGTGGTTTCCTGAGATTGAACTCAGGTCACCAGGTTTGGTGGCAAGCACCTTTACCTGCTGAGCCATCTGACTGAACACTCCTTTTTCTTTTCAATACCTTTAGTAGTTGATGGTTTCTTTGTTCTACTCTTTCTTGCTCCTTTGGTGGAGGCCTACCTCCTCTTATTTCTTCTTACTAGAAGCATGTAAAGCTGCAAATCCCCCCCCCCCCCAATGTGGCTACAGCTCTGTCCTGCATACACTTGGTGCTTTGTGTTTTTATGTGGTTGAGTGAATCTAGATCATTCTGATGTATTTGGATATGTTATTTGATCTGTGGGTTACAGAATTTAGCAGTTACTTAATCTACAAATATGTTGGAATTTTTTTCAGATAGCCTTTTGTTGTTAAGAGTCTCATTCTATTGCAAGGAAACCTTCATGATTCATCCTGTTCGAGGGTTATCTTGTGGCCCCATGTGGTCTCTTGATAAAAAGACTGTGTGTCCTTCAGCTGTATTGCCTGACTAGCATTCGGGTCTTCCATGAACTCACTGATGGATCCCTGATGACCTGTGTTCTGGAGTTCACTGCCTGTGCTTAGTATAGCCACCTCCCTTCTTAGAACTTAGGTTTATATGATGGATCCTAACACTCTGCCTTCCCTCTTTAGTGGCTTTTTAAGGTACTTTCTTAAGAACTGTGCTGTGGGGCTGGAGAGATGGCTCTGTGGTTAAGATAACTAGCTGTTCTTCCAGAGGACATGGGTTTGGTTCCCAGCACCCACATGTGGCTCACATTCCTGAAAGTGTTCTGACTTGAGGACTTTGACATGGTGCCCACAATGGAGGGATGCTTAAAGGACACACTGTGGTTTCCAAAGAAATGTGTCTGTTCCCACTCCCCAGAGGCCACTTCCAGTTACTGACTATAAAACCAGCCAAGTGCATGTATCTGGAATGGGTTTTATAGGAGGTGATAAGGAACCTTGAAGGCTGTCTGCCACTCTGTGTGTTCTGTTTGTGGCTGAGGGAGGCAGACCTGGGCCTGGCAGTTCTTTGCTGCATATGTGGGCCTTGGTCTTGGTTCTGGTCTTGGCAAGAGTCCCATGGCCTGCCCTGCTTAGCTTGCTTCTCAGATCACAGGCCTGAGAAAAGAGCCTGGGGCTAAGTAACTGGACAGGGTCTTACTGTGTAGCTTTGGCTCTTGAACTCACAAAGATTAGCCTGCCTCTTCTTCCCAAGTGCTGGGATTAAAGGTGTGCAGCACTGCCTGGCAATAGGTGGGTCCATTCTTTGCACAGATGTTAACAACATCTCAGGGGCTGTACACCGAGTCTCCAGGGGAGCCCATCCCATGATCTTGGCACTGTGGCTCATGCTTCATCCTTTTGGTTGCCAAGCTCTGATGAACAATGGTGGAAGCTTCAGCTTTGATACTTTGGGGCTGAGGTGCTGGTGTGGCATTGCTCTGCTCTCTGTGGGTCCTTGGTCTAGACTGGTTGGGACAGTAAAGTTCCTGCAGAGGGAACCTTCAGGCCCTACCTTCACACTTTTGTCAGCCTTTTCTAGTTTTGTTGTGTATTTGTGCTGCTGTAGATAACACAGTGCCGTGGTAGAATAGTTTATTCTTCACAGGTTGGGAGACAGGCAGCATCTTAGTGCTGTATAGGGTGTGGTAGGCAGGTGTGCACAGCTGCCATCCCAGCATTCAGGAGATGGAGGTAGGAAAATCAGAAGCTCATGGCCATCCTTGGATACATAATGAGTTTGAGACTAGCCTGGGCTACGTGAGGCTTTGTTTTTATTTTAAAGAAGTAAGTTTTGGGCTGGGCGGTGGTGGGGCATGCCTTTAATCCCAGCACTTAGGAGGCAGAGGCTGGCGGATCTCTGTGAGTTTGAGGCCAGCCTGGGCTACAGAGCGAGTTCTAGGATAGCCGGGGCTGTTACACAGACAGAGGGGAAAAAAAGTGAGTTTTGCAGAGAATGTTTGGTTTTTCGAGACAGGGTTTCTTTGTAGCTTTGGAGCCTGTCCTGGACTAGCTCTGTAGACCAGGCTGGCCTCGAACTCACAGAGGTCCACTTGCCTCTGTCTCCTGAGTGCTGGGATTACAGGCATGTGCCACCACCTCCTGGCAACCTCTAGATCTTTAGAAATAAATATTAACGTTCCACAAATACCTCACGTCATGTGCATGCTTTTTTGTGAAGCACTTTTAGATGTGTTGTAGAGCCTAGGAATGGGTTAAGTGGACTGAAGCAGACTGGGAAAATGGCTCTGAGGGTAAGAATGCACTCTTGATGCACATGAAGCCCTAAGTTAGGACTCCAGCATCCATGTAAAAATATGGGCTTGGTTCACATGCACCTGTGACCCAATGTTGTCAGTGGCAGAGATGATGGATCACTGGAGCTTGCTATGCAAGCCCAACTCCAGGTTCAGTGAAAGACCCTGTCTTAAGGAGAATAAGGTAGAGAGTGATAGACAGGACACTCAGCATCCTCCTCCTACCTCTGCACCCGCACACAGGCAAGTGCAAACCCCATGTGTTTATACCTCATACACTTATACACCTGTGCACACACCTTACATATACCCTTGTGCACATACCTCACACAGTTGCATATGACTTGCATACATGTCCACATACCTCGAACTCACACATATGCATATACCTTACACACATACACATGTACATGTAAACACACCTCACATCCACACATGTGCATATACCTTACACACACATACCTATGTGCATACAATCTCAATACACTCGTACACATGTATGTACACATGTAAACGTGCATATATCTCATATACTCATACACATGTGCATACACCTCACATAGGTGTATATGCCTCACATACATGTCCACATACCTTACATCCACACATGTGCATTAGCCTCACATATATACACGCATACACCTTATACCCTGTGAATATATATCACACAAGTGCATATGCCGTATATACACTTAAATGTGCATAGGACTCACACACATGTTTATACCTCACACTTTCACACATGCATATACCTCATGTACACATAACTAATAATAAAGACAACACTGAAGTGCTTCCTTGTGGTTATTTAATAAACAGAAATGGTATTTGCTGATTGAGAACCTATGTGAAGTTATAGTAACTGCTCATTTAATAGGACAGTACGTTGTCTGAATGTGAGTAGCTGTCTGTCTTGTAGTATAGGGAAACATGGATGTGTTAGGTCTTTGAGTATAATTAATATGCTTAGGGAAGTTTGTTCTAGAAGCTTCCTCTGGAAGGCAGGAGACAGTGGCTAAGGGTGTCCCTGAGATCTGGGTGAATGGTGCTGATGCTGCTTATCATGCTGGGGCTGGCTTTGCTGTCTTGTGGCTCACCTAATCTGTTTGCTTTCTTTTAACAGGCTGTGGTGGTGCCCCAGGGTGGTGGGCAGCTGTGGATCTTTGGTGGGGAGTTTGCATCTCCAGATGGCGAGCAGTTCTACCATTACAAGGACCTCTGGGTCCTGCACTTGGCCACCAAGACCTGGGAACAGATTCGGTAAGATTGTGGATGGGAACCTGAGCTCTGGCCTCAGCTTGTGTGCCTGATTGGGTTTAAATTATGAGTGGGGCAAGGAGGGTGCAGGGTGCTTTCCTGTGTGGTGGGGGCGAGGGCTTTGGTGGAGGCAATCTTTGGGGTGGTGTGCAGCAAGCAGTGTGTCGGCCTGAGTCACCCCTCTCCATGCAGCTCTTCCGGTGTAGGTTAAGCCCGCTGCAGGTCAAGCTGATCCTGATGGAGATCTGTCATGAGAAGACCAAGAGATGGCCCTGTGTCAGACAGATGTAGAAATGGCAGAGCTGCTCAGAGGAGGGAGGAACCTTCATGGTTCTCAGGAAGCCAGACATGCAGTACTGGTGCTTGATTCTCTCTTCTGGGAGCCTCTGCTGTATCTCTGTCTTACTGTATTGGAATGAGAATTGCTGCAGAGAGGAGCCTGGCAGAAGGGCCAGTTGCCAGCATAGAAGTTTCATCTTCTTTGGGTGCTGCCAAGCACTGTTGCCAGGGATGTGCATACCACAGTATAATGGTACTGTCCTCTCTTCTAATAAAGCAGTACACCAATATTAGGCAGGGAGCAAAGTCTCCTGGTCCCAGGACTCCCACTGGAAGAGGTGTGGCTGTCACTGGAGAGAATGTTGAGGGGCCTTTAATTCTTGATCCTCTTGCCTCCACCTCCTGAGTGCTGGCATTATAGTCACACCCACCACGCATGGCTTAGTTGCCATTCTTAACCCTTCAGTTTCACTTGCAGACTCATGGCAGGTAGAAAGGTGATTATTTATGTGTTTTACTGCTTTCTTTTGTCTTTTTTGTCCAAATCACTGTTGGAGGAGCCTTTGCCAACAGTTTCAGACTAAGCATGGCCTCTGGCATTATCATGGGAGAGTGTGCTGATAGAAACCCAGCAGATGTGCTTTGAGATACTTGCCTCGTAGCCAGGTGTAATGGATGTTTCACAAGTCATTCTTGGTCCCTTTAGGAAGCCCAAAGTCCTATGTGAAATGTGCATTGTTACTATGGGCACAGCCAAGTCCAGGACCCCATAGCCTTTGACCCATGGAAGAATGGTAAAGTTCCACCCCCACGCCTCTGAGGTGAGGCTCAGAGAGGGATAGTAATTCCTTCCTTTGATCTATGTGTGGATGTTAATAATGTGTGGAGAAAATGTCCACCAAAGCTTTCTTCCTCCAGATAGTCACAAGATTGTTGCTACTGAGATTAGCTAAAACAATCTCCTTGATCCAGCTGTATACCACAAACCCCGCCTCCTTGCTTATCTGTATGTAATAACCCTACCTGCGTGTTCAGCTGTATGCAATAGCCCCGTCTCCCTGTTCAGCTCTGTATAATAAGCACTCTGAGCTTCCAGAGTGCTGCGGTTTCCCCATCAGAGACCCCAGCCCACCTAGTCCCAGCCTTTTTGTGTGTGTCTATGTCTGTCTTTTCTTCATTCCTCGCCTCCCCAGTCAGATCCATTCCAGGAGCTGAGCTAGTTCAGGTGTGGAGGTCAGGAGTGAGCACTGCACAGCCATACTCTGCTTTGTGCGTGCCTAGTAGTTGCTTTCTGTCTCAAATCAGCGTCACTGGTCAGGGTCTGTGATGTTCACACTCCTTGTGTTGATTTGAGCCTGACCTGTGTTTAAGGCCCCTGATGAAATGCAAAAGAACAGTGTGTCTGAGAACCTTGATGGACATGCCCATGCCTCCACTCAGGTGCCAGGTCCCAGCTCCTGAGAGGCCTGATACCCTTTTGGTTTGGGGTGTTATAGGGCTTTTCTTCCCCATCCCCTCTTTTTTTTTCCCCCCCCAGAAGTATGTCACTGACGCTCTGGCTGGACTGGAACTCTCTTTGTAGACCAGACTGGCCTTAAACTCACTGCCTCTGCCCCTGCTTCACAAGCACCAGGATTAAAATCATGGGTCACCAGGCCTGGCTTTGGGGCTTTCCCATTTTCCTGGCTGCCCCCTGACCTCATGACTGACAGACACCACAGCTGTGACAGTATTACTGAGTGAACAGTTGCCTTGTCTGACTTGATAGAAAGATCTGGAAGCCAGCCTCAGTGTAGGGTCCATGTTTCTGATTCTGGCCTTGGTGGTGCTTGGAATGAGCCTTCTAGAACTGTAGAGGTTTGTCCAACAGGAGTGGATGGCACCCAGTCTAGGATGGCAGTTGGATCTGAAGTATGTTAGGAAGCAGCCAGCAGTTCAGGGAGGGCAAAGTTCTGTGCTTCCCACCAGACACCGGTCAGTTCGGATGGAATCTTCCGTTTGGATATGAGATGGATCTGAGATTAGCTTCTGCTCTGGGTGGACGGTGTGTTTAATATGTTGGGTTTGGGCGCGCGCGTGTGTGTGTGTATGTGTGTGTATTGTATTTGTGTGTATGTGTGTTGTATTTGTGTGTGTGTGTTGTAATTGTGTGTGTGTGTTGTATTTGTGTGTGTGTGTGTGTGTGTGTGTGTGTGTGTCTCTGTCTAGATGAATGGAGAGAGATTGAGGAAGATGCTGTCATTGATCTATGTGTGCACACAAAGGCTCAAGAGTGCACATGTGTAACACCACACACACACACACAGTGTATGATTGTTTCTTAGCACGTTCAGTTGTGCAGGCAATACTGCTGTCTCAGTCTAAAGGATTTGTAGCCCCCTAAAAAGAAACCACTCTATTCCTCAGCCACCCAGTCCCCACTTTGTCTTTGAGCTTGCCTTTTCTGGCTGTAAATGGAATCTTGAAATACTGTGGCCTTCAGTGTCTGGCTGTGTTACTCAGCGTGAGACTTTCTAGTTCACCATGTTGGAGTGTGCCAGTGTTTTATTCCATAGACCACTGATCCATTCATCTGTTGAGGGGCACTCAGGTTATTTCTACATTTTCATACGCATTAATGCCTTCAGTAGATAAGAAAAATTGGTTAGAAGTGTAAAAGTATGTGTGGCCTATGTGTGCGATTTGTCTCTCCTGACAGAGGAGGGAGTCCGTATTCAGTCTGTACCCAGCCCACTTGTTATCTAGAGAGGAAGTGTGCTTGGGCCTGTGTGGAGGAGGAGCTGGCTAAAACCATGCGCTTCAGTGATGATGGCAAGTCTCAGAGTCCTGGTGTTGCATGACTTTTCCTGAGAAGTTTCTTTCTTTCACCCTAGATAGTGGGCAACAACAGGCTGGATATTCTAAGTCTAGCTTGGCTAACTGGCGCACTTACTGGTGTTACTTCAGGAGTACTGTACCAGTTATACCTCCAAGGAGTTGTTCTTTGTACAGCTTGGGTCTGAAGACCCTGTTCCCAGGAATGGAAGCCATTTGACCCTTTGCATTGTGGCCAGGTGTGCTGGGTGTCTGAAGACCTACCTCTTGGCTCTGTAGTGTTGTAAGATTTTCTGAAGAGTGGTACTTGAGAACCTGATCCAGAGAAGTCAGGTGTGAACCCATGCTGTGCCAGTGAGTACTGGGAAGGAGCAAGGGCCATGTGGGTAAAGTGTAACTGATTTGTAGGAAAGCTAAGAGGGTGATCTCCTGTGTTAGAGGTTGGCTTCTGACCTGACTGTGGTTTCCTTGGGGCTGATAGCTAAGTATGGTAAGGTGTCTGTCTGCATGGGTGTCTGAAGGCTCTGAAAGAGAGGACATGCTTCACATAGCTCCATTTAGGCCATGCTCTGACCACACCATGGGAGTAGGGACTGTTTCTGTTCTGTGATGGGCCCTGTGACCTTGAACTCAGAATTGCTGTAGAATTCAGTCCTTTGCTAAGCTTGGCATGGCCTTGGACAGTGGGTACTATACGGTGTTGTAAGTATAAACATGAACATAACTCAGAACACTAGTGTTGAGTGCTTGGCTGTTCATTCTCTAAGCCTGCACTGATGTCTGATGCTTGGACATTCTCTATGAATATCTCATAGTGGCCGGGTGGTGGAGTTGGTGATGCCGCCTGGCAGCATGCCCTATGGGAATGCCATTCTGCGCAGAGCCCAGAAGAGCTAAGAGCCTGCGCCCACACCATTGCGTGTGTGTCTTTGTGCTATACATAGGCTTCTGGATGAGTGGGGCAGGCTAATTTTTTTTAAAAACTCCATATTTAGGATTGACAGCAATTGAAAAGCCTATTGGAGATTCGAATATAAATGGGCTTTTTGGGAGGGTGGCTTGATTTTTCTAGAGGGGAACGTGGAACCTTTTTATAGCCCCTTCCCTCTATTTTTAGTTACAGAACAGTGGTACTTCACTGCTGCTACCACAAGTGAGTTGTGTCCTGAGCAACTGACTCAGCCAGAGGATGACCTGGTGGGGTTCCTGTTCAGGAAGCTGTTGGGAGCCTGGCCTAAGCCTCCAAGGTTCCGGGTCATAGATGGCCAGCTTGCCAGTGTCCTTGACTTCTGTCACTGGGTGTCTCTTCAGTGTCCATGCTGTAGTAATTAGGTGTGTGAGTGTGCTGCTTCAGTTGGGCCGGGAGCACCTTCTCTGAACTCCTCACATAGCAGTGTGCCCGGAACTCTGAGTGGGAGCTGACCTCTGGCCAGAGCAGTCGGTTCCTTTCTTGTCTTATGCCTGTGCAGAACATGGCTGTGCTGTCTGCTCACCCTGGATTGTGGCCTGCTTCCCAAGAAGGCCTTTTCCCATGTGCACAGTCAAGGCCCCCTCTGCAGTATGGTCCAGATAGTCCTCTTGGCTTCAGAAAGCCTGCATGTTGTGTGATGGTGTGCCTAGACTGGCTCTTTTGATCCTGGATACTGATCAGGATTTACTGTTTTTAATCATGAATTTTGACACTAGAACATGCTTACTCGATTACAAATAATACAAAGTTAGGAGAAGGCAAATAAATTGGTTGACGAATTGTGTATCCCCCCAATCTAATAAGATTTTCTGTGTAGGATTATAAAGAAGGGTGAAGGAAACTTGACTCCAAAGCTGCCCTTCCTGAGAGTAGAAGGTGCATTGGTTATGAGACTACCCCAAGGGGGCCTGAAGGTTGAGTGACTAGAATATGGTGTCTAGGAGAAAGTATTGATCACCATTTGAGAATCTTTTTTTTTTTTTTTGGTTTTTTGGTTTTTTGGTTTTTTGAGACAGGGTTTCTCTGTAGTTTTGGTGCCTGTCCTGGAACTCACTTTGTAGACCAGGCTGGCCTCGAACTCACAGAGATCCGCCTGGCTCTGCCTCCCAAGTGCTGGGATTAAAGGCGTGCGGCACCACTGTTCTTGATTGAGCTAGGGAAGACCCCAGCAGGCACTCTTGTGGTATGCTTCAAATGCTGCATCTAAATGCTCGTGAAATGAAAATGAAAGGGTGGCCTTTCATTGTTGAGGTTCTGTGTGGATGCATTTGTTAGGAATCTTGCTATTTATGGGATTTTGTTTTTTAAGTTTTATTTCATTTGCTGTGTGTGTGTGTGGGGTGGGGGAGTTGGAGGGGGGAGGTGGATTCAGATACCTGTGGAAAAGCCAGAAGAGGGTGCTGGATCCTCAGGTGCTGGAGTTACAGATAGTTGTGAGCCACCCAGTGTGGGTACTAGAAGCTGAACTCTGATCTTCTAGAAGAGCAACAAGTGCTTTTAACTTCCGAGCCATCTCTCCACTGAGCCAGCCCCCACTTGGTGGGGTTTTTACATAAACCGCCCATATGTAACCACTCATGGCAATTTGACTTTCCTGCATTCCACTTGGGAGCAGTGGGAAGGCCTGGGGCGAATCCTGCACTGAGGGGTTGAGGCTCTGATTCCTAAGTAGGAGGGTCTTGAAGAGCAGGCTGCGGTGAATCTTACTAGCCGTGCCCTCCTTTGGCAGCCAGCCAGCGGCTTTTCTGCAGTGACAGGTGCTCCTTCCTGCCTCCCTCCTTCCCCACGCTCCTCTCTGACTTCCCTCTTTCTACTTACCAGAGTGATGTGTGTTCACTGGGGAAAGACAGACGATAATAAAACTGCTCAGAATCCTGGATTAGAATCTTATGTAATGTGTTTTGTAACCTGCCAGTGTCTTCCATTCTTACGAACATTTTTCTGTGACATGAAATATCATAATCTGATTCTTTAAAAACAAACGAACAACTTTGTCTGATAGAATAAAGTGAAATTTCCACTAGCTTGCAATTGGGGAAGTTTGTATTTTTGCTCCTATTATTTGTCTGGTGTGTATGTGGGGGGTAATATGTGTGTGGAGGCCAGAGGTCAATATTTGGTGTCTTGTTTACCCTCTTGACTATACTTTTTGAGACAGTCTCTCACTGAACCTGGAGCTCACCAGTTGTCGAGGGGCCTGGTCAGCCAGCCCCAGAATCTACCTGTCTCCATCCCAGCATTTGGATTACAAGTACACACCACCATGCTGAACTTTTTGGCTTTTTGTTTTTTAGTTAAAAAAACAAGCCGGGTGTGGCGGTGCATGCCTTTAATCCCAGCACTTGGGAGGCAGAGGCAGGTGGATCTCTGTGAGTTCGAGGCCAGCCTGGTCTACAGAGTGAGTTCCAGGACAGGCACCAAAACTACACAGAGAAACCCTATCTCAAAAAACAAAACAAAAACCCCCTGATTTCTGGGGATCACATATAGCTCCTTGTGCCTGTGTGACAGCCACTTCATAGACTGAGTAGACTGAGACCTCTCTCTAGCTCCCTATGCCTATATTATTAAGGTTTCAAATTTCTTTCTTTCTTTTTTTTTTTTGGCAAGGGGTGTAACTCAAAGTTTTCCTGTGCCCACCTGGCTCCTGCATCCTCACTGTCCCGCAGCTGCTCAGCCCCAGATGAACACACAGAGGCTTATATTATGAACTGTAATGGCCTGTTGGCTCAGGCTTCTCATAGCTAGATTTTACATCTTAAATTAACCCATTTCCGTAAATCTGTACTTTGCCATGTGGCTTGTATCTTTACATCTTGCTTCTCATGGCTGTGGCTGGGAGCGTCCTCTCTGTTCTGCCTTTCTCCTTCCTCTTCTCTAGTTAGAATGTCCTGCCTAACCCTATTCATTGGCCAAACAGCTTTATTTATCAACCAATCAGAGCAACATTGTAGCTGGAGAGAAAAGTAGCTGGAGAGTTTCTCTCCAGCTCCCGCCAAGCCCCAGCAGTCCGACAGCCCACTTATAAAATAAACACACAGACTCTTATATTATTTAAACTGTTTGGCCTAATGGCTCAGGCTTCTAGCTGTGTAGTTCTTACATCTTAAATTAACCCATTTCTATAAATCTATACCATGTCACATGGCTCGTGGCTTACCAGTATCTTACATGTTGGTACTCATGGCGGTGGCGTGCAGCGTCTCCCTGACTCAGCCTTCCTGTTCCCAGAATTCTCTTCTCTGCTTATTCCACCTATACTTTCTGCCTGGCTACTGGCCAATCAGTATTTTATTTATACAGAGACATATCCACAGCACAACATATTTTCACAGCATACAAAAAGACATTCCCCCATCAGAGGGGGTTTGAGACGGGGTCTGTATGTAGCCCTGGCTGTCCTGGAATCACTGTAGACCAGGTTGACCTTAAATTCACAGAGATCCACCTGCCTCTGTCTCCCAAATGCTTGGGATTAAAGATGTGCACCGCCATTACTGACCTATTGTGTGCTGGTTCTTTTGTTTTGTAAGATTTATGTGTGTGGATTTTTTTTGGTGGGGGTGGTGGTTTCGAGACAGGATTTCTCTGTGTTGTTTTGGTGCCTGTCCTGGATCTTGCTCTGTAGACCATGCTGGCCTCGAACTCACAGAGATCCTTCTGTCCCCACCCCCACCCCCATGCTGGGATTAAAGGCTTCGCAACACCACTGCCCGGCCTATGTGTGAATGTTTTGACTGTATGTGTGTAAATGCTTGCAGTGTCCATGGAGGCCAGAAGAGGGTGTCTGTATCTGGAGTTAGAGAAGGTTGGTTGTGAGCTACTGTGTAGATGATGGTGATTTAACCAGAATCCCCTGGAAGAGCAGCCAGTGTCTTAACCAGTGCTCTGACCCCCTCCTTTTAAAAATACTATTGTTGTTATTATTGTTATTATTTATTGACTATCTCACTGTGTATTCCAGGTTGGTCTCCAACTCACAGAGATCTGCCTGATTCTGTCTCCCTAGTGCTGGGATTAAAGGTGTGGTCTACCATACCTGGCTTTCATATATATGTATTTTTGTTGTTGTTGTTGTTTTGTTTTGTTTTTGTTTTTTGAGACATGGTTTCTCCATGTATGTAGCCTTGGCTGTCCTGGAACTTGCTTTGTAGACTAGGCTGGCCTTGAACTCATAGAGATCTACCTGCCTTTGCCTCCCAAGTGCTGGGATTAAAGGTGCGTGTCACCACTGCCTGGCACACCTGGCTTTTCCATACATATGTGGGGGAAAAAAATATATATATATATACACACACACACACACACATATATCTATTTTAATATTTATCTTTATTTCATGTGCATTGGTGTTTTTGTCTGTATGTATGTCTGTATGAAGGTGTTGGATCCCCTGGAACTGGAGTTACAAAAGGTTGTGAACTGCCATGTGGGTGCTGGGAATTGATGCTGGATCCTCTGGAAGAGCAGCCAGTGCTCCTTGAAGAGGCCTAACAACATTAGTGCAGCCATGACAGGCTACAGACTAACTATCCTGAGACCAGGCCTCACCGTTACAATAACTAGGAAAAGCCACAAACTGTACCCTGTGGGAGACCAATCAGAATTGAGACAAACAAGTACTAAATGCTCTAGAA
This sequence comes from Peromyscus eremicus, assembly GCF_949786415.1. NCBI lineage: Eukaryota > Metazoa > Chordata > Mammalia > Rodentia > Cricetidae > Peromyscus > Peromyscus eremicus. The sequence continues at coordinate 86,202,636 of NC_081420.1, forward strand.
CATAAACGATAGCTTACATCACTTGTATATAAGTTGCCCATTTCCTTGCAGCAACGCCTGTGCCAATCACTGACAAAACTGTTACCTCACTCCTACTCAGTCAGGAGTTCAAACCCCCATCTGAATCTAGAATTCCCCTATCCCCATCCTATACTCCTTAAAAACCCTGCTTCAGCAGAGCTCAGGGCTCTCCCTGACCCAACTGCTGTGTTGGAACGGAAGGAGAGTCCAAGCTCAAGCTTGCAATAAAGGCTCTTTGCTTTTGAATATGAATTCAGACTCGGTGGTCTCTGCGGGGCTCTTGATGTGGGCATAACATTCCTAACAACTGAGCCGTATCCCTAGCCCCCTCCCTATATATTTTTTATAGTGTATTTTTAGTTTTTTATTTGACAGAATCTAACCTCTTTTACCTAAAAAACATTTATTCAAGTCAGAGATTCTGCTATTCTGGAAGTCTTTTCTGTCTGGGTATTCTACCACTGATCTACCTCTTACCTCTCCATAAGTCCTATAGCATCAGGCAGGACTGTCAGGCTGATTCTGGTAATTTGAAGAGATAATGAAGGTAACTTACTAAGTGTATTGAAAATAGAAATCAAGAGCTGAAGAGATAGCTCAGTAGTCAAGATTGCTGGCTGTTCTAGAGCACCAGGGTTTAATTCTCAGCACTCACATGGCAGCTTACACTCGCTGTAACTCCAGTTCCAGGGGATCTGATGTCCTCTTCTGGCCTCTTGAGTACACCAGGCACCCACATAGTACACAGACGTACATGTGAACTAAATACCCACAAGCAAAAAAAAGAAATCAGTGTGTAAACCTTAAAAAACCCACATAAATATCCAACTTAATAGTGTTTTTTTTCCTCCTCTTCATTTTAGATCGACAGGTGGTCCTTCAGGTCGTAGTGGACATCGGATGGTGGCTTGGAAGCGACAGTTAATTCTTTTTGGTGGCTTCCATGAAAGCACAAGGTTGGTACACCCAGCAGATTGGGGCATAGGTAGAGGTTGGGCCAAACATTCTGATCTCTGTAGAAACACTGTTCACTCACTAACTTCATGGCTACACAGCCTGACAGCTATAGTGTGTGACAGCCCATGAAGTAGTGAGGAAATCACAGGCTTGTAGTGGATATCTGTTTTACCTATGACCTTGAGGTACAGCCCCTTGAGATGTAGCAGGTTCTACCTATAACCTTGAAGTACCTGCCCCTGGGCCGTGGCCTCAGGGCTACCCTTAAGACCTGAGACCATGTATTCAGCTTATTCTCTCCCACGTGGTCTTGGATGGTGGATACTGACTCCAGTGGCAGAACAGCATGGGATGGTACCTGAGCCTTCCAGGGCCCTGTGACGATTCTCCTATTCTGTTTTAGTGCGTTTTCTTTCCTAATAAAGTCCTTTTACCCGTTGAGCAGACTCCCATGGATTTCTCGCATTATGGGCTTATCCGTACATTAAGTTAGCACCTACTGTGTGCGTGGTTGTATGTGAAACCAGCATAGTCCTTCCCTCTTACAGACCTGTAGATTGCTGATCACCATTTCATAGTGGTTTTTTTGGGGGGTGGGGCAGTCATTTTAAAATTAGAGCCTTTTTCAAAACTTAGTCATTTTATTTAAGACTCTTTAGGGAGCAGGAGAGCTGGCTCACTAGTTAAGAGCACTTGCTGCTCCTCTAGAGGACCTGAGTTCAGCTTCCAGCACTCATGTCTGGTAGCTCACAACTAACTGCCTGTAACTTCACCTTCAGGATGTCTAATGCCCTCACCAGCCCCTGCACGCCCACGCAGACATGTACACATAAATGAAAATCAACCTTTTTTTAAGTACAAACCTATTTAGGAAGCGCTTAGGCATACAGACAAAATGACAGTCCTCTAGTGAATGCAGTCACCATCTGTATTAAATTAGCCTGACTTTTAAATATCACATTCTGAGTTTTCCTTGAGACAGTTGTTATTTATCTGCAGTTCAGAGTAGACTTGACTTTTTTTTTTTTTAAACTGAAAGTGGTGTTTGAAACCAGAGAAAACTGAATTATAGTAAGTCTTCTGGAACCCTGGGGTCTCCCATCCTTCATGTGCTCTTTGAGAGGGCTTTCTGGGTTAGAAGGGCAGCTGGCAGTTCCCATGTCTTCTTAGCCTTTCTCTAGAGCAGAGGACCCTTGTGCCAGCTTTGCCCCTGCAGCTTCAGCCCTCTGCCTTGTGCATATGAGGAATGAGCCTGCCTGTGCCCGCTCTCCCACTGCAGCCTTCAGGGCTCAAAGGGGCTGTAGAGCCCAGGCTGGGGTTGTTCAGCTACACTGTGTGAAGCAATGGTTGTCCCAACCTCCACATGCCTCTTCTTTGTGGACAGTTTAGCTCTTCTTCACAGCTGAAGGGCAGTATCCGTTCTGTGACACTCACCCCATAATAGCAAGCCTCTCTGTTTTGTTTCCAAGACTCAGACTGTGTACTGAGTGCATCGGTGTCTTCATCCCTGGCTCTGAGCAGAGTGAGCATTACGTGGAGCCTCCCAGTCCTGCTTGGGTGGTGGGTGTGAATGCTCTGTTCCTGTCCTTTGGCTGTGTGAGGTGCTCTGCCCCTGCCCATCCCTGCCTCAGTTCTTTCCAAATGGTCAGTCTCCAGCCTTGTGATCAGTTAGACTCACTGGGGTAGGAAATAGACAAAGTTCATAGTAAACTACCCTGTGATTGTGGCTGGAGTTGTTTCTGATTGTTTTGTAAATGCGGGATCTGCAGCTTTTTATTTGGATTTAGACTTAAAGCAGATGGCCAGGTGAATCACACATTTGCCTTCAGTATAATTGGTGCACTCTAATGACCCTGCCTTCCCCTGTCATCTCTGTGGTGACCTGTGTCCTTTTCTCCCACCAGAGACTACATCTACTACAGTGATGTGTACACCTTCAGCCTGGATACCTTCCTGTGGAGCAAGCTGTCCCCTTCAGGCCCTGGGCCCACACCCAGGTCAGGTTGCCTGATGGCTGTCACCCCCCAGGGCAGCATTGCCATCTATGGGGGCTACTCAAAGCAGGTAAGGGCCCTTGTGCTTGAATTAAGAGGGGCTTCCAGTAAGATGTGAGCAGCCTTGCCCTGAGCTGTAAGCTGCAGTGGCATGGCTCTGCTCCTCTTTAAACATACAGAGATGGGTTTTTATATGTGTGTGTGTGTGTGTGTGTGTGTGTGTGTGTGTGTGTGTGTGTGTTGGGGGGAGGTATGTGTGTAGGCCAGAGGTTAATATTAGGCATCTTTCTCAGTTTCTCTCCACCTGGTTGTTTTAAGACAATGAACATGGAGCTGGCCAATTGGTTGTGCCTCTATCTCCCAAGACTAGGACTACCGATGCTGGCCACCAAGCCCAGCTTTTATGTGTGTGCTGGGGATGCAAGCTTAGGTCATGTGCCAACCTCCCAGGAGCACTGCCAGATGAATAGTCTGTATTACACTGTAGTCATTATAACAACTGCATAGTGTCCCTCTCCCTGCGTCTGCAGACAGTGTTGGAGCAGTCTTCCCAAGCCGGTGCTCAGGAGTCTCTTGCTGGCTTATGGAGTGTGTGTATTGCAGGTGCTGGCCACCCACTTGCCCTGCTCCTCACTGGTATTGTGCCATTCCTGACATTGCCATAAATCAGAGATTAAAAACAAAAACCCCTATCATTGTTTTCTTTAAAAATCCTTTGTATTTCAAAAATTCTCAAGTGCATAGTTAACCTGATTTTTTTAGTGGACACCAGCATGCCCCAGAGATTCTGCCATTCTTGGTCTAGCACACTTGTTTGATCACGAGTGTTCACACATCTGTGTCCCTGTCTTGTCAGTTATCTTTTGTGTAGTTCAAAGAAAAGTACAGAGTCATCCTTGAATGTGAGTTTGTGTGTGTACATGTGTGTGCGCCCTTCATGCGTGTGATTGTGGGGAGTCAGGTAGAGGTCAGTGTTGACTGTTACATGGTTTACCCGGAGTGCAGTGAATACACCCATTTGTGTAGCATGTAGTGTGGCCGTTCTGTCAGGCTCCCACGTAGTCCTTTCTGCCCTATTAGCTCTCGTATTCTACATCTTTCAGTCCATTGCTTTCTTTTTTCTTTTCTTTTTTTTAAGACTATCTTTTATTATTGTTTTGACAATTTCATACATGTTTACAGTGCATCTAGATTAAACCCAGCTCTTCCAAATCCCCATCCTATTCTCCCAGAATCTCCCAGCATGCTCCTCCCCACCTTAACGCACTCTGTTTTTGTATTTTATAACCTCCTGAGTCCAGTTAGCACAGCCTGCCAGAATGGTGGTAAACCTTGTTGGCTTGATCTCACACAGGTCCTGTGCAAGGGACCGTAGCTGCTCTGAGTTTCATGTCCTAAAGACAGCCCTTCACAGCACTCCTCCCCATCCCCCAGCTCCTCCATCCTTTCTGTTCCCTCTTCAGTGCTGTCCCTGAGCCCTAGGAGGTGGGGCTTGATCTCAATGTCTCATGTAGGGCAGAGCACTCAGCACCCACTTATTCTCAGCACTTTGACCAGTTATGAGTCTTTGTATTTACTGCTGCCCACTGCAGAGAGACGCTTCTCTGACCAAGGTAGAGGGCAGCACTGATCTGTGGGTAGAAACATAAATATTTAGAAGACAGATTCCCCGTGTGTCCCCTTAGCAAAACAACAGTAGTAGGTTTCTACATAGGGACTATGACCTCCCGAGCCATGGGCCTTTGACCAGTTTACAGTACGAGGCATGAATTGCTCCTGTGGAACAAGCCTCAGATCCAGTCAGTGGTTACTTGCCCCATAACTTAATGCCACTATTTTACCAATGGACACATCTTGTCTGGAAGGTCAGTATTACAGTATTCAGGGTTCACCTCTTGGTAATACCGTTGATGACTTTTCTCCCTAGTGACCTGCAGTGCATCTTCAGACACTATGGCAGCTAGCCAGCCAGAGAGGAAGTTTTCAGATCAGTTCTATCCTGATTGCCTTCCAAGCAAAGCTTGTAGTGTTGTCAGCAGAAGGGTTTCCCCATCAAGGTCTGGTGGGCAACCAAGAGCAATGGCAATAGCTTGTGTTGTTTTAGCTGTTTCTGGGGCCTGCTTGACCAGTAACTCATACTAAGGTATCATATACCTGGCTCAGATTTTCTTTTAAAAACCTATGTCTTCTGGGGCAGTCACTGTCCACACATGCAGGATACCTGTGTTCAAATTCCTTTCATTTATTTATTTGTTTTGTTTTTGTTTATTCAAAACTCTTTGTAACAAAATTCTGTGTTCAAAACTTGGTATTCAAAAACTCTGTATAACAGCCCAGGCTGTCCTGGAACTCATTCTGTAGACCAGGATGGGCTCACACTCAACAGAGATCCACCTGCCTCTGCCTCCTGAGTGCTGGGATTAAAGGTGTGCACTTTCACGTCCAGCCAAACTCCTTCTATTTATTTTTTTAATTACATTTTAAAATTTAGTTAAAAAGTAGTAGGTCTCTGTACCCGTTTTCACGCACCCCGAGTTTTGGTTAAACCGCATTCACTTCCTTCTCTCCCTGTTCCTGCAGCCATGTTTAAACCTTTTAACCCCTAGTGTTTGCCCGCCCCTCCTTTCATGCCCTGGCGTCCTTGGGTCTGCTCTGAGTGCTGCAGGTGGAGTATTTTATTGGACCTCTGCAGTCCCCAGTACCTGTAGACAGTGTTCTCGTTACTCTTTTTTCAGCAGAGTTGAGTGCACTCGTGGTGCACATTGAGTCTCATTTAAATGAGCAAGCCCAGCAGTCCTGTGGTACACATAGTGGCTCTATTTCTGAGAGTGTAATAAGATGCTACCGGCTGAAGACTTAAAAGAGTTTTTTTTTTCAGCCCTCCCAGACTATGAGGGCACACTGGACTATAAAATGAGCTTGTAGGCTGAAAAACTAGGCTTGGACATGGATGGCCCATGGCAGATGGTGTCACAGTGGTGGAGCGTATGTGAGAGGGGAAGCGTAGGGAGCCCGAGGCCAGAGGGTCAGACTTGCTATTTTCATTACAGTTTGACACAAAAACACCAGCACTTGGTCTCTAAGGACAGTGCCCCGTGTGCCCGCCTACCTCCTACCTGCCATTCCTGTCACATCCTTCAGTGCAGATGGAAAGGGGCACTAGTGGTTCCCTAGGGCAGAGCTTAGCCAGCCTGCAGGACATGTAGGACCTGAGTGGTACCCTAGGGAGAGAAGCAACAGCAGAGAAAATGAGGACCGTGGGCCTGGCTGGTCCCCCTGGTCAGTGTAGCTTCTGCACGTCTGGGTAGGATGAGCGACGGCAGCTGCTAGGGCAGGCAGGGCTTCTGTGCTGCCTTTCAGTTTTCCTGTAGATGGAAAGACGGCATGATCAAGTGTGTTGAAGTTGAGAATTTCAGCACAAACAATACGTGGACTGGCATCTTTCTCAGGGTGATGGTCTTGGCAAGCAGCTGTCTGGGCCCTGGGTTCTGAGTAGGAGATGTATGTGCTGTGGGCTCAGGGCTGGCAGCCGGGCAGCATCACTGTTTGAAGCTCAAAGCTAAAGACTGGGGATGTGTGGGTTTGAAGGCTCCAGGAGGTCTGTAAATGGTGTTGGCATGCTTCTCCCCACACCGTGCCACTGCAGCTGTGCCGCCTGGAAGGTGGAGCTGGAGTGAGGTATGGCTGCACTTTGCTGTGTGTGGATCCATCCACATTGTGTAGACCTGTGGATGGACAGGAACTCTGTGGCAGAGATTACTGCAGTGTTCCAGCATGATGGCCATTGGTGGTGGCTTTAAAATTGGTCAGTCATGTCTGGGCTCTCTTTAAGTGCTGCTGCAGCCTGGCTGGTTCTCAAGACTGCTTTGTTTTGCAGAGAGTCAAGAAAGATGTGGACAAAGGCACCCAGCACTCAGACATGTTCCTGCTGAAGCCTGAGGAAGGGGGAGAAGGTACTGCTGTGCCTTGAGGACTGTGGCTTGGCTGTGTGGCCTTGGGGTGGGTTGCATTTAGCCTCTGGGCAGAAACAAAGCTTATGTGTCCCTCTTATCAAAATGGGAACTGCATTGAGATCCCTTTGCCTGTCTAGAGCCAAGGACCAGACCACCTTTCTCTGGAGTGGTTGGGCCATGGTGCCTTATGTGACATGAGTGAGCCCTTAGTGTGCCCTGGAACCCAGCAGGAGCCCAGATCACTCAGCTGTTGTGTCCCCTCAAAAGCCATGTGTTAATATTTGTGTTATTCTCAGGTGTAGCCTTCATGCTTAGAGATAAAATTGGGGAGGACACTTTTGGGCAGGCTCCCGATGCATGCATTCTCAGGACCCCAAGGTGTGGAAGCCGTGTATGGGTAGATGTGGTGTGAGAGATGGAAAGGAAGGAGCTGCTGTTTTCCTGTCCTTTCTTGACATTTTTTTTTTAAAAAAAGATTTATGTATTATGTATACAGTTTTCTGCCTGCGTGTATGCCTGCACACCCAGAAGAGGGCACCAGATCTCATTACAGATGGTTGTGAGCCACCATGTGGTTGCTGGGAATTGAACTCAAGACCTCTGGAAGAGCAGCCAGTGCTCTTAACCTCTAAGCCATCTCTCCAGCCCCCGTTTGTTGACATTTTAAAGAATGTGTTCTTACTCAGAAGCACACAATCATTATTAGGATGTGGAATTCTGTAGGGCTTGTCCTGGTTTACTGGGAAATATGGCCTGGGCTTTGGGGCACATATTTTGGGGCTGAAGCTTGGCTGTGGTGCCAGGGCTGCTGCAGAGCTGACAGTGTGTTCTGCGCCCTTGTGAGCTTCTGCTGTGAGGTGAGGAGAGCGCATGCACAGACTCTCCCTCTTTTCTGCTCTAGCATTCTTCAAGTGAAGCCTCGGAACTGTCCTGCCCATGAGCACTTCCTAGGCGGCTGCAGCACCTTGCAGTGGTAGGGGCTGGTGAGATCATTTGCCATTGCTGGCAGGAACCTAGGATTGGGGACCTGTGAAGCTTGAACCTGGAGGCTCGACAGTGTGGTGCTGGCCTGTGTGCCCAGCAGCTAGGCCCCATAAAAAGGGAGTCCTGTGCCCTGAGCAGCACTCTCTCTGGTTGCACAGTGAAAGGTGGTGGGCCTCACTTACTCCATGCTACCTGCTGGTGTGTTTTCATCTCTAGTACCTCCCCACAGCATCTGCTGCTGTGAGTAGTTGACTGGTGACCATGAGTGGGCAGGCCCAGAGTCCTACTTGCACTGTGGGCCTTGTTAGCCACTACCCAGTGCACAGTCACCAGCACTTTTTAGTGTTTAGTGAATGGACAATCTCAGCTCTTTCTTCCAGAAGTAATGGGAAGACACCAGCCATTACCCAGTGCACGGTCACCAGCACTTTTTAGTGTTTAGTGAATGGACAATCTCAGCTCTTTCTTCCAGAAGTAATGGGAAGACCTTTTCCATATGTCGTACCAGGCCACATAACCAGCACTGTCAGATGAAGGTGGCACTTGTTGGGACAGCTTAGAGCAGCTGTCTCCAGAGGAGAGGTGGTGTAGTTCAGTACTGGGTTGCCTGGCTTGGACTCCAGTGAGGTATATTTCAGGCTGTGGGCCTCGACTAGCAAGAGGGCACCTCCACATCTACCTCTCTGCCTCTCAGCAGTTGGTGCCATGGTCCCTTAGAAGGCGGGGTCTGGGGCATAGACAGTGTCACACAGCTGAGCTTTGAGAAGGATGGACCTTGAGCATTGTTGACTGGCATTCCCTCTTCCTGCATAGGGAACAAAGTGAGACTCCATGCCTAAACAGGATTTCAAACTCTTGCAATTATCCTCATCCCAGGTGCCCAGGGCTCTCAATGTCCCCTCTTACCCTTTCTCTGTTCTCTTTGACAGGCAAATGGACTTGGACCCGGATTAACCCTTCAGGGGTCAAGCCTACTCCAAGGTCTGGCTTTTCTGTGGCCATGGCTCCCAACCATCAGATACTTGTCTTTGGGGGTGTGTGCGATGAGGAGGAGGAGGAGAGCCTGGAGGGCTCGTTCTTCAGTGACCTGTATGTCTACGATGCTGCCAGGAGTCGCTGGTTCTCAGCACAGCTGAAGGTAGCCTAGGCTCCTGGGAGTCTTCCACATTACCTGTCTGTCTCCTGCCCACTCTTGGGCCTTGTTGCTTCATTTTAAGGTCCATGTGCTCTTGTGTGTGGGTCCTGGGGGACTAGGCTTGTGGACCCTTGGTTTGGGGGCTCCTGCTCTTTCTTGGTGTCACCTACCACTCCTTGACAGAGCTGAGGCGTTGAGAGCATGTCAAGTTCTCTGTGTCAGCTCGTGTCTGTCACTTGAGCTCAGCCCTTGTTTCTGTCATCCTTTCTGTTGTCCTTGTCAGTGTGGCTGCTGCCCAGGACCTGCCTGGAGCAGACAGACTAGCAGGTACAAGTCCCTGGAGGGCCCCAGACAGCCCTGGCATCTGCACACGTAACTGTTCTGAGTGCCCACAGAACAGAGGAGCTAGTACCTGCTGTGGGCTCAGCCTCGTGGAAGGGTCTCTGTTAGAAAGCATCCTTGAACATGTCGGCCCCTGCCATGAGAAGCTACACCAGGCAGAGCACTCAGGGTCTCTGACATGGCCAAGAGCATTGAATCCGGTGTGTAGGTTAGCTTTATAGTTTCCGATTACTTGGCCCTCAGGCCCCATGATGTTCTTCAGGATGTGTGAGACTCCCACTGCAGCTTCAGGATGAAGTGGGTCTCGTGTCTAGAACAAGGAGCTGACCCAGGTTGGCTGGAATATTTGAATATAGCTCAGTAAGTGCCATCTTGTGAGCATGGCATTCTGCTGGATGACAGAGGCTACTACAGAGCCACTCAGCTATACTCCGCAGAGTGGCCAGGGAGACAGAGTACATGTCCTCCTCCAGGAGAACTCAGTGGGAGGGTACCTTTGAAGTGATGGTGATTGCGGGTGATTGTCATCCATCCTGTTGTTGGCTGGGAGGAGTCTGCATCTCTTTTGTAAGTGACAGCTGTGAAAGGATAGGATTTCCTAAGATAAGCCTCAGACATACACTGTCCGCATGTTAGCCAGGCCTGGTCTTACTGGGACCTCCCAGTGTGGGACTCAGGAATGACTGTCCCTCATTACAGTGATGGCTAGGAGTCCGTTCCTAGCCTGCCGTCCTTGCTCCTTGGAGTGCCTGTGCTCACTCCTGCACTGCTCAGCTCCTCTTCCCAGGAGTAGCATGGTAGATGGCATGTTGACTGGCATGTTGGAGGGAGGGAGGGCTGTCACTGCTCTGCTATGCAGCTTGAGTTGTGTTAATAGGGCCCCAAGTCGGAGAAGAAGAAACGGCGGCGGGGCAAAGGAGAGGAACATGAGGGTGCCACTGACCAGGAGAGTCGGGGGACTGGTACCCCAGAGCCGCTGGAGGTGATAAAAGAGGTGGTGGCTGAAGATGGGACAGTGATCACTATCAAACAAGTGCTTGCTCCCTCGGGGCCGGGGGTGCGACCCCCACCGAATGCTGAAGACAGTGCTCTGGAGGCCAGCAACACTGGGCAGGAGCCATGTCCACGTTCAAATGCCATGCTGGCTGTCAAGCATGGACTGCTCTATGTCTATGGCGGCATGTTTGAAGCTGGTGACCGCCAGGTGACGCTTAGTGACCTCTACTGCCTTGACCTTCACAAGATGGAAGAATGGAAAACCTTGGTAGAGATGGATCCAAGTAAGCTGGGTTGGGTGAGGCCCCCATATGGAGTGCTTTCAGAAAAAGCCTCTGCCTGGCTTGTAGGGAACCCTGCTCTTGACTCAGAGCCAAGTTTCCCTGAGAAGAACCTGGGTATCGAGGGGGGCTCACCTGGCACACGCCTGTGTGCTCTGGGTGCTAAGCAGGAACAAAATGGGTAACACCACAAGTCACTGGTACCTGGGTCAGGCCCGCTACATGTGCCTCCCATCTTCCAGGGTCAGTGCAGACCAGGCAGGACTTGAGCCTGCCTTTGGTGGCTGGCACTCAGGTGGTAGCTGTCTCCATCCATCATTGCTCAGAAATCATGACATACCATTTTATCCTAGACTGCTGTTGGTCCCAAATCTTTTATTGTTATTGTTGGGGGGTGGCAGAGGAGACAGTCTCACTATGTATTCCTGGTTGACCTGGAACTTGCTGTATAAACCAGGTTGGCCTTGAACTGAAATAGATCCACCTGCCTCTGCCTCCTGAGTTCTGGGATTAAAGGTGTGCCTTCCCATGCCCAGGTCCATCATTCATTTTTTTGAGATTCGAGACTAAACCTGCATGTCTGAGGACAGGCACTGCTCATAGTACAGGGTCTGTCACCGTCTTCTGGGAACCACTAGGGCTGTTGGGGCCCAGAAGAGGCAGCCTCCACTCAGCTGCCCACGGCTCGGATGGCAGTGTGGCTGGAGTCGGTGCCCAGCACAGCATCACTCCCAAGTTGCTCTGAGGTCTGAGAGGCATGTGCTGTTCTGTTAATCCCAGGCTTCAGGGCAGAAGAGTTGGGGTTCCTGTCCCATTCCCTGAGTGGAAGAAGGGGTTTTGTGAGGCGATGCCAGTTCCCCGCTGTGTGTGTCCCTGGCTTCCAGGTTGTAGCCAGAACCCTGTGTTGGTTTTCTTTTGTCAGAATCTCAGGAGTGGCTGGAGGAGACAGACTCGGAAGAGGACAGCAGCTCAGATGAAGAGGGTGCAGAGGGGGGAGATGAGGACCAGGAAGAGGACAGTACGGAGGACAGTGCTGAGGAGGGAGCAGGTGAGAACCCTGGTCAGATGTGACTGTTATGTGCAGTGCTTCTGTGGGAGGCTGTTTTAACAGTGCTGTGTCTAGGGTGGGTCTAGGAAAGTTGCCATGCAGTGTAACATTGCCCTGATCCCTCGGAACTGCCTGACTGAGCATGCTCTGTTTAGATCCACAGCACCCAGAAGTGGCGCCTGGGGAGCAATACGAAGAGTACCTGTCCCGGACTGAACAGTACTGGCTGAAGCTTGCCCGGAACCACATGGGGCCCGAGGCAAAGGAGAAGAAAGTGCTGAAAGTAGCCCGTGCCATGGCAAAGACATTTGTTGATGATGCAGTTGAAGACGCTGCACCGGCCAAACATTAGACTGAGCGATGGCTGCAGCATCGCTGGTGTCCTTCAGCCAGGCGTGAGGAGGCCCCTGCAGAGGTGTCGGCGTCTGATGAGGACGTCACTGCCCTCGCCACAGCTTTTGTCCACACTGAAGGAAGGTTAGAGTGAGATGTGAATGTGAGGGACCCATAGGATATGTGTTCTTGTCCTAATAAAACTGGGCTGTGTTCTCTAAGGTTTTCTATCTTCTACAGAACAAGGAGATGAGCTATGTGTCATCCAACTGAAGGTCACCAACAGCCCAGCAGTCACCTGAAGCTGCTGTGGAGTGCTTATGGCTCTTGTGCCGCTTAGCTTTGTGCTTGGGTCTCTTGGTAGAATGTTATGGATGTAGGGGTAGGTCCATGGCTCCGCTTCAGTGGGTTTTTTTTTGGGGGGGGTCCTCCCTCATTTTCAGACATGTATTTTTTTGGTGGGGGGCGGGGTTGAGACAGGGTTTCTCTGTGTAGCTCTGGCTGCTCTGGAACTCACTCTGTAGACAAGACTGGCTTCAAACTCGAGATTCGCCTGCCTTTGCCTCCCAAGTGCTGGGATCAAAGGCGTGCACCACCATCGCCTGGCTTAGACATGTATTTTCATTTTATTTATGTGAATGTGTGTGCCAGTGCTCATGGAGGCTAGAAGAGGGTATCAGATCCCTGGAGCTAGAGTTACAGATAGTTGTAAGACATGTGAGATAGGTGCTGGGAACTGAACCTTGGTCTCCTGGAAAGGCAGCAAGTGCTCTGAAGCTCTGAGTTGTCGCTTGCTCCAGCCCCTCCATTGCAGTCTTTTTGAGGAGGAAGTGGTGGCACCTTCCCTGCTCTCTTCCTCTTTGGGCATAGGGCTGTCTTCTGTGAATGACAGGGAGGTTGCAGGGCAAGAACCTAGCCCCTCATGGCGTCAGGGAGCCGGGGACCCATTGCTATGGGTCTAGTACCCCAGCACTGCCAGGGCCTACTCCAAGGCTGACACAGGAAGAGCGAGAGTTCCCGGCCAGTCTGGGCTACATAGTGAGACTGCTTCTGAACTAAGGCGAGAGAAATAGAAAAACTCCAAGGAATTGGCTCCTTGTTGGGAAGTATCTGCTGCCTGTCCCGGGCCGTGAGCCCACAGGGTGAATGGGTGGCTACCTGACTGTGGTCACAAGGCTGAGTGCAAGAAGACAGACCTTACCGTGGAGCAGTGAGGAGGGGAGGGCACACCCAGGACGACCATGACTCCACAGCCACTGCCACTATCTGTTGGGGATGTCCAGTGTCACTGGCTACTGTGACCAGGACAGTTAGTGTGTGCAGCCTGGGCTGCTGGAGTGCATGTGCAGCCCGGGCTGCTGGAGTGCATGCCACCTGTGCCTTTTGCTCCCTCCTGCAGCAGTCTGTGGCTCCAGGTGGGTTTTGTGGGGTTTGAGTATGGTATCCCCAGGAGTGCTGAGCTAGCCACCCAATTCGTGCCATTAGCTGAGGCCAAGGGGTTGCTTAAAGGCCCTGGATCTCTTGGGGTTGGTAGAGTTGAATCCTAACTAAGGGAAACACCAAGGAGCTGGAGTGCCTTAGCATTCATTTTGTTTTGTTTTCCACACACATTCTCACTATGTAGCTCTGGCTGTCCTAGAACTCACTAGTTAGACCAGGCTGGACTCACAGAGACCCACCTGACTCTGCCTCCCTAGTGCTGGGATTAAAGGTGTGGGCCACTACGCCAGACTGGAAACCCTTACTATTTATTCTAAGTATGATTTTGTTTTAATGGTTTGATAACAGTGTTTATTCTGACTTTTAAGAGTGAATTGCTACAGGTAGCAAGCCAGTGGCCAGATGATGAAACCAATACACTAAAGTGCCAAGGCTAGAAGCCTTCCTGTCAGATAGTGAACCCTTCTGGTATGCCGTAGGAAGGAGACACGGGTTTCTAGGGAGGGATAGCTCTTCCTTTATATGAAGGAATGGTGGGGCTCCAGCCCTGGAGTGTGAGGTCAGTATGCCAGCTCTCAGATCCACGTGCCAAATGAACTAAGTGCTGCTGCCATCATGGGTAGGTTAGCACTGTAGAGCAAAGCGCTCCCCAAGGGACTGTCACTTGTCTCCAGAGCCCTCGGCATTCGGTCACTCGGTCAGACCCAGTGTTCTTGATACAGTTGTGTCCAGTAGAAACCCGGCGGCTGTCAGCAGCAGGGAGCCCCAGTGCAGACCAGAGACAGCTAGAGCTGCTTTGAGCTTGCATCCTGTTTGGGGTGCCAGGGCTTGATGGTCTGCCCAGGGGCAGGTGAGGGAGATGGGGTGACCCTCTGATGGGGAGGAGGCTCAGATGACGAGGGCCTCATTCCTGTCCCATACCCTCCTCCTACCCAAAGGTGGAGTGTGTCGGGAGAGAGTCAAGCATCCTGTGCTCCCCATCTGGTGTTGGAACAAGGAGTTAACTGTAGGGAATCACTCTGGCAGGGTGTTCTCCTGGGGCTCCTGTTCCAGACTGGGAGGGACTGGGTGGTAGAGGCTCCACCCACCCTGCACCTGTGCCAGTCGGGGCTTCGGGAAGGTGGTTTGTAATGAAAGGAGACAAGCTTCCTGTGGTTTCACATGAGTTTATTAAGTAAAGGAGCAGAGAATTTTGAATCTTGAGTGTCCCTTGCTTCAGGTGTGAAATCTGATTTAAAGTTACATTCATTAGAGAGGATTTGTTTCCAGTTTTTGATTAACCAAGCTCTTTCCAACTAAAGAGGCCAAGGCAAGAGCAGCCACTGTGCCAGTGAGATAACTCAGTTAACAGCCCCTCCTTATCCGCAAAGCAGTCGCATTAATGGGTGGTTTACATGCACCAAGAGGAAAGAAAGATCAGGAAAAGGTAAATCAGATGAAGACTGTTGACTTGGTCACAAAAGGGCATCTACACCAGTCGTGGCCACGGGAAGCTCAGCACACAGTCCTCAGGTCATCTGGGTGGCTCTTCTTTGGGGGAATGCTCAATGGTGCAATCAGCAGGCTCCAGCTAGAGCATTCAGGATTGACCTGCTGGGAGGGAAGCTGACCTGTAGGCAACAGCAGGCTCAGGAGTGCCAGCCCAGAGAGCACTGAGTGTGAGGTGGTGTCTGTGGACCTGTCTCCAGCTGTAGGTCCTGCCACCCACAGCTACCCGGGCTTCTGTAGCTACAGCTGCTCCCAGTGGGGCAGTGCTCAGGCTGGTGGGTCTTGTAAGCAGCATTTGCCAGGTGTTGGGTCTCATGATGGAGGAGTGATGCTGTACACCACCCGATGCTGCCCCCTGTGCCCTGAGTCTTCAGCCTGTACCCACGTGTCTGCTCACCCACCCTGGATAGTAGTGTCTGCCTTGTGGACTCAGAATGGTCTGTGAGAGCCATTTGCTGGAGGTGAATTGGTGGAATATCCCTACTTAAAGTGGATGTTGGCCCAAGAGGGAGAGAACAGAACCTCTTTGGTGGGCAAGGTTGAATCACGGGCTGCACAGTGTACCCCACGGGCTGCACTTGTTTCTATTTCTGCACAGTTCAGGGGAAGCTGCAACCTGAAGGCTACTGTGCCCTTAGGACATAGGATCTTCAACAGCCTCAGACATCACCCTTGGAGAGACAGCTCTGGTATTGGGCTGACCTTTACTAGAGTTGAGTCAAGGTCACCAAGGTAGATAGAAAGCAGCATGTTGGCAGGCATTGTCAACAGGGAAGGGGACCAGCATCCAGCTGAGAGCCATCTGCACCTAGGAGGGTTAGGACAAAGGGTGAGTCCGTCTGAAGTGTTCTCTCTACCCCCTGGTGTTTGCATCTTGACCTGCAGTCTGTGGTGGCTAGCACAGGCTAGTCCAGAAGTGAGGTAGTTGTATGTGGCCTTGCCTGTTTGGACAACCTTGGAAACCCTTTGACCTGTGTCTCCACAGTGCAGCTCCTGTGGAATGTACCCACTTCCCACCTTGATGTAGTCCCAGTATTTCTGAGGTTTAGGAAGGAACTGAGCCAAAGGAGACTGCCCGTATGCATTTCAGCCTGGCCACGTTGGGAGAGGGCTGGAGAAGCAGACTCCAGGAGCAATGTCTGCTAGGGTCTGGAGAGCACTCAGCCACCGAGGACTGCAGCTGCCCGTGCAGGGCTTCCCTGCCTGCCATATACCTGTTCCCTTGTTCTCATGCAGCCATGAAGGCCTTGTCCAGCTCCTTAGGAAGAGATGGCTTGGGTCTTGAGAACATGTTCCCAGAATTCACACTGGAATGCAGCTTAGCTATTTTTTTTTTTTTTTTGGGTTTTTCGAGACAGGGTCTCTCTGTGTAGCTTTGCGCCTTTCCTGGAACTCGCTTTGGAGACCAGGCTGGCCTCGAACTCACAGAGATCCGCCTGCCTCTGCCTCCCGAGTGCTGGGATTAAAGGCGTGCGCCACCACCGCCCGGCAGCTTAGCTATTTTTGTTTGGTAAGTTTAACAACGACAGCTATACTTTTTCTTCTTTAAAGGCCAAGGTACATAGGACAGATAGTTCTTGGCACCTGGGGACATTTGATTGTCCTGCTAAGGGCTTGACTTGCAGCTGGACCTCAGTGAGCCAGCAGAGCTCAGGGTCCCAATCCCTTCTTAGTCTGGATGCTAACCCATTGTGATGGTGAGGTGATGGTGCAGAGCTCTATGGTGTCAAGAAGTGGCCTGTGTGGCCATCAGTCGATCACAGAGACCAGAGGCTGCAAACATGGGAAGACGAGCAGGAAGTAAAACTGAGCTTAAGCTGGAGGAAGAGTGTGTAATGTCCCACATCCTCTTGAGGAAGGTTAGAGAGAGGATAAAACAAGCAGCCAGGAGACCTCTGGAGCAAGGCAGGTGCAAATGTGTGGAACTGTCCAGCCATTCAAGGGCTTTGGAGGTCTGTGGAGGGCAACCAAGACTCCAACCAGAAAGGACGACACCCCAGAACCTCTTGTCTCCCTAAATGTTCACTGATGCTCGTGGCTGGGCCTCCAAGCACCCTGGCTCTCAGCACTGCCTCGTCTCCCTGAGGGTAGCCCTATGGGCTGTCTAAACTGGACCTGTTTGGCCAGGGTGCAGGAACAAGCTGGAACTGGGAAGTGTGGCTGCTTTCTGCTTGCCCTAGGTACTGACCTGGCCAGAGGTAGCCATGGGCTGTGGTTCCTCGGATTAGTGTGCATGGGAGGAGCCTGGTGTCGGGTGTTGGCCAGTAGTTTAGCTCAAAGCAGAAACTTATATGGAAAGTAGTCTGCTCTCTGCGCTCCCTGAGATCCTGAACATGACCCTTGCATTGTGGGAGCTGTGTGGAATTTCTGACCACCATCATCACAACCAGTTATCCTGGGCTCTGCTGCTGCCTGGGCTGAGACATTGGGACTCCTCAAACTTGTCGTTGTGCGGAGACTCATCCACACTCCCTATTTGTGCCAGCATGAGTCTTCAGTGTGCAGGACTCAATGCTCAGCAGCCATACAGCCATGCTGTAGGCAGTAAGGGCCTTGGGTATCTTCCACCTCCTCCAGAAAGGATCTTCTGAGATCGGGCTGTATCTTAGTTAAAACTCATCACATACTGTGTACCCTGGGAGCCAGAGCGACACACGCTTCTGTCCCCACCAGCCACCATCCTCCTCTTGCTCAACATGCTGCATCTACTCTGCCTTCAGGGAGGAAGTGGGCTCTGCACAGATGGGAGAACAGTAGCTATAGGCTGCAGCAAGGTGTCTCCTTCACTGCAGGGCAGCTTGCTAGAGCCCCCAAGACCCAGTGTGCGTCTCAGTCTCCATCACCTCTGCCTAGAATCCACTGGGACTGGAGAAGTGACTTTGTGCTGCATGTACCGCAGGCTGCCAGTGGAGTGCCAGGCTGTGCGTTTGGTTCTATGGTGACATTACTGAGAGCCAATGAATGGGTGAGGGCTGTCCCCTGCGAGAGCCTCTTAGGCACGTTTTGGGCTGTGCTTTGTGCATATGTCAAGGTAACGTGAGTAAACGTGCCACCTCCGTGAGTCAGCACCCTTCTGGGTCATGCAGCTCCTGGGATGCACACTGAGCCCCTCATCTCTGCAGACAGAATTACAACTCACATAGCCCCATATGGACAGCTCTCATGGCTGCAAAGAGCAGGAATCTTTTATTTGGTTCACGCCAGATCTGCAGCAACCTGATATTAAAAAAAGTGAATGGAAAAGTAAGCTGTACAAAAAGATGGAAGAACCCTTTAGAAACACCAGAAATGCATCAGGGTACCTGCTGAGCCTCTCCCCCACCTCGACCCCTGCTCCACACCAGCCTGGGAGAAGGGACAGGCAGTGGATAGGGAACGGGGTGGATAACGGAAACAATAAAGCTGAGTGTCGCTGGAACATGCTCTAATCTGTAGTTTATTTCTGGTTAAAAATATAGCAATCCAGTGCACTGTAGTAAAGAAATCTGCTCGAAAGGTAGCAGAGAACAGCTGAACACGAGCAAAGCAAGGCAGAGTCCATAAGACAGACGGGCTGCACCCAAGAAGACTGACGGAGCCACGGGTACCAGTCGAGCTGGCATCCCTTGTTCGTTTGTTTGGATGAGGGAACAACCCTGGTAGAGAAGGCAGAGACATGAGGAACCTGTTGTTTGACTGAAACAAGTTACATTGTACATCCGGGGAGTGCTGGGTATGCAACAGTCTCCAGGACATTCAAGCCACTGGCTTCAACCACATTCCTGTCCCGGGACCAGACTCGCTCTGGAGTAGCACTGAGGCATCTGGAGGGAATATGCATATCTGTTAGGGGTAGTCGAGGCAGGCACAGTGCAAAGATGTGAGACCCCGTGGAGGTCAGTGAGAGGTGACGTCCTCCATGGGGCGTCACTGCCAGGGACACGGAAGCCTGAATATACATCCTGCATACTAGGTGCAAATCGCCACATGCTCAGCCCAGGCGTGCTGTCAGGCTGTCCGGGGCATGTGGGCCGTAGCCCCTTGGCATTAGGGCTCAGATGTACCTGGCCAGATCGGGGTTAGCCCTGGACGTCTGCAGCATGGCCTCCCTGGGTCTGGAGGGAGGGTGGCTGGACAGGGCCAACAATGAGTGAGCAGAGGACAGCAGGGGAACAGACTTCGCCATAAGACTCAGTGTGGGGAGGCAGCCTCCTTAGGAGGGCCGTGGGGCAGTGCCGAGAAGAGGGATCATGGTCTGTTCTGGGAAGAAGAGCAGGGGCTTCCCTCTCCCTCCACAGGTATGCAGCACAGACTCCATGGAGACAGGCCAGGACACCCCGTCCCCGTCCCTGGGCCTGGGCCTGGGCCCACACTCCCAGCAGCTACTCCAGACAGGAGGGCAAAGCCATTCGCCTTCCTCAGCTGCGCTCCCTAGCTGCCCTCCCCCTCCCCCGGCTAGACGGGCACCCTTGGGAAGGTGCCTCCTCTTGCTTGTCACCTTCCACACCCGGCAGGAAACACGAAGAAGATCCCGATCTTTTGGGCGCTGGTTTGCCGGGACCCTCTCATACCAAGCTGGAGGGGGGGCATGCCGGCCTCCTCCTGCCATGCCACACAGCATCGTGTTATACAAGCAAAGAATTTTGGCTAAAATCCAAAAAACATTACCCAGAAAAAAAGGCAAACTGTGAGTGATACCCAATCATGTTGTTCTTCCGTGGAAAGACAGGAGTCGTGGGGCTGTCCGAGTCAGGATTCCCCCTTTTGTTTTGCTTTTAACGTCCCTTTTGTACATCATCGCTTCCGTGGTCACAACAATCTTGTCAGATGAAAAAGTTAATAAACAAAATGGCGACTCCAATGTTGAGCAGGATCACCATGACGACCAAGATGGGAGCTGAGCCCTGGAACAGAGAGGACAGTGAGAGACGCCAGTGCAGGGCCTCATTACACACTGGTGCATGGATGAGAGTGGCCCACACCCAGGGCAGAGGAGGCTCACCCCGCTGCAAGAGCACTCACTAATCTTTCTCGTGAACCTGGTGGGAGACTCGTGAGTGGGTCACCTGGAATCTCCCCTGCTCCCTCTCCTTCCTGCTTGTAGACTTACTTGCTGCCCACTGGCTGCTTTCTTGGATCCAGGTCTTAACATGCCCCCAGTACCTAGTTTCTCCTAGCACTTCCTAAAGCCCTTAGCTCTGTCTT
Organism: Peromyscus eremicus; assembly: GCF_949786415.1. NCBI lineage: Eukaryota > Metazoa > Chordata > Mammalia > Rodentia > Cricetidae > Peromyscus > Peromyscus eremicus. Next base: position 86,222,792 of record NC_081420.1, read on the forward strand.
TCTCAGTATGGCTCGCTGTCACCCTCATCACAGCCAATGCCCCGAAGGGCCCCAGACACCTGCCTGGCCGGCTGCCTGCTCATGCACCTTGCTTTCTCCCAGCTCCCGGGGGGGCAGGCTTTGCAGGCAGTGCTAGGGGAGGAAGCTCCATAGTCCCATCATCGTGGACGCTTTGCATCTGCCCTTGACAGCCAGCAGTCCAGAGAGGAGCATGTTAACCAGCACTGCAGATATCTTGGCCAGGCCCTGTGTGTGCAGAGCAAGCACATTGGGCTCCGCCCTACAGCCTCTGAGTAGACAAGGTACCCGACCTGCTGACCACACACATGCACCTTCTAGCTCACATCCCAGACCCGAGACTCCACACAAAAGGGGTCTGCTGCTTGTCTGCCAGAGACATTGGCTTGTAACAGACCAAGAAATTAGGCTTTAGGGATTCGATTCTCCTGGCTCAGCCTTTTGAATGCTGGGGTTATAGGTGTGTGCCACATGCCTGGCTAAGTAGAGGGCTTCTTAAATATGTTCTATTTTATGATGCTAATGATTACATTAGACAAGTGCTTTATATTACTGAGCTACCTCCACAGCCAAAGCAGGGGCTTTTTTAAAAATCCCCTGGGGACTAGCCAAGGACAATCCTAGCAATCAGTCCTGCCTGGATCTGGCACCCAAGCAGCCCAGCCCATTACCACCTTGCTGAAGAGTGGATGGGGACCCAGGCTCTGCATGGCAGGAGGGGACAGGGAGGCTTGCCTCCACTGATTTCACCACGGCAGAGTCACCTTTGAACTCCAGTGCTTTTATGGCATGGACTTTGAGTGTCTGTGATATCTATGAGCCAGCCTTGCAAGGACGTGGGAAGGACCTTAACAGCAGAGTTGGCCCAGGGCGGGTCCTGTCCCCCAATGCCTGGCCTGGAGAAAAGTCCACTGCTCTATACCCTTCTGGGCTGCCCAGCCCCAGGCCCACGGGTATGTCAGAGCACAGAGGAGCAGGATAGCTTTGGGACCAGGCCCCTAGCTCATCAAGAGTTCACCCACCACCAAAGTGACTTAACCATCAGGAACCGTCTGCAGTTGCTACTTTGTATGAGAAGTCTAGATCAGTTGACTCATTCCTCCCATCACTTCAGAGAAGTCTTGTAAGGTGTAGAGAGGACCACAGAGTTTACCATGGCTAGGAACTTTGTGAGCCCTGGGTCTTTCCTACCCATCCACCACTGCCAGACAACTTGGAGGAAGTGGTAATGTTTCCAGTCAGGACCCACCTTCCCTGCCCAGGACACAGGACAGGCCATACTGTACAGAGCCCTGTACTGGAAGGGAACACATAAGTCTTGAGATGCCTGGCAGCCGACCTCCCAGAGGCCACTCATGGTCACCACTGAAAGCAGGCAGGGGGCATTCACCTTCCATCTGCTTCACTCTCGTGCCTCGCCAGACCTCTTCTCAGGTCCGTAGAACAGCATGGCACCTACAGAGACCCTGCCTACTTTCTCAGGTAGTTGGGATCACGGGAGTGGAGAAGGTGGGGGTGGAGGGGGTAGCGGCGGTGGGGGGGGGGAGGCTGGAGATCCTTTCTTCAGTTCCTGTCCTCGGAGTGTGGATGGCCCTGGGCAGTGAGAGAGCGTCCCAGATCACTCACCCCAGCTGGAAGCCTTAGGGTACAGCGACCCTGCACTGTAAGCCTCTGGCTCTCCCACCCTACACTTTAAGGCCAGCCTGTGGCTAGTCCCCATGCTTTGCATATCTACCCTAGGGAACTTTGGGTATTTATTTTAGTTATTCATGTGGATGTCCTTTGTGTGGATGTTCATGTGTGTGCATGTATGGGTGAACAGGTATGCACATGCATATGGAAGTCAGAGGACAATCCCACATTCCTTCAGGGGCCTCCCTCCTCATTTTATTTGGACATAGATGCTCACTGGCCTGTAGCTCACCAAGTGGGCTAGCCTGACTGGCCACAGAGAATCTGCCTGTCTCTATGTCCCCAGTGCTGGGGTTATACGCATATGCCACTGTGGCTGATGTTTTTTTAAAAACACAAAACAAAACATGGTTCCAGGGATCAAATTTATGTCCCCAGGTTCATGCAGCAACCAATTTACACATTGTGCTCTCGCAAGACAGCCTTATTATGTAGCCCAGGCTGGGCTGACCTCACGGTGCTCCTCTGTTCAGCTCTGGAGTGCTGGGGTTATGGGTGTGGCTTAGACTTTGCTTTTCCTTTTCAGTGGTGCTGGGGCCTGAACCTAGGCCGTATGTACACTGGGCAAGTGCACTCTACCATTGAGATACAACCCCAGCCAGAAGCTGCGTCTTAAGGCACCCAAAAAAGCCAACACGGTGAAGTGGGCTAAATATAGAACTACTCCTGAGCCTCCCACCCCTGCCCATTGCTGTGCCGCTCCTGAAATAGCCACAAACTCCGCATGCGCACAACTGCACAGCAGGCTGTGTGCCGGCAGGGTGAGGCCCAAGCTAGCGCTGTGGTCCCAGCAGCAGCCAGAGCGGAGGAGACATCTTAGAATTTAGCAGTGAGAAGGACTAATCAGTGGCTTCAAGGAGAGTCGAGGGCCACAGGAAACATCTCCCCTAGGGCAAGTGACTGCGGGGGCTGTCAAATGAAACCAGAGCATCCCAAGGCCCCTTAAGATGGACACTGACCCCTGCTGAAGCGGCAACGGGAACCCTGCAGAGGGTCCCCCTGGGCCTGGCACAGGTGTGTGACCCATACAAATCACATGCCACAGAGCACTCGGTCTACACACACAGCTAGATGCTTAGGTGTCACATAAAGCCCAGGCACCAGAGGGTGGTCATCTGTGCCATAGCAGGTGAATGGGTCCTGTCTGCTGGGGCCACTGGTACACGGCACCAGGCTCTGTATAGCCAGCATTCCTCCCATGTCTTCTGTCATGGAGCCAGCTGTGGACTTAGAGGACCCAGGAGGCCCCTTAAATGTCCCCTCCTTTCTGGCCCAGGAGAGGCTGCTGTTTTCCTTCAAAAGGCCTATCCTGGGGCAGGGAGGGGAAGGCGAGGGGGTGTCTGGCCAGACAAAGAGTTGCTCTTGGGGTCTAGTGAAGAGAACTTGTGTGGGAGTCTGACCTGCACCCCATGGGACATGATAAACCTCCAAAGGTTACAGGGCCCAGGAACCTCAATGCTATGTATGGATTCCTAACAACTTCCCATTGCTTGGATAACTACAGCTCCACAGAAAGGGAGGCTTTAGAGCCTGGCTGCAAGGCAGCCTTACAGGGTTCCATCCTCTTGTCCCATGTGTGGAGCATCAACTTCTTGGGAGCTGGACCCTGACCAGTTGTGGCATCTGGCATGAGTGAAACATACTCGGGGAAGAAAGGATGTCTGGACATAGGCACCTCAGCCCTGTTCTAGCCCAGATCCAGAACACAAGCCACTGACAGCCATGGGTCTGTACAAGTCAGGGGAGGATGCCAATCACAGGCAGACTGGTTCCCCTCCAGGAGCTCTCATGGGCACCCACCCTGCTTCTAAAGGGTTGAGCCCATGGGAAGCCTTCTCAGGGATCAATCTAAAGCAAGTGTGATCACTGTGGCACAGCATCTCCACCTTCTGTAGATACCCACACTAGCTGCACCTCAGCCCCTCGAGAGGAAATGCACAGAGCAGAGTAACGAGATGGCCCTGGGTCCCACTGCCTCTGTCCTGCAGGGGTGGGCAGCACTTACCGTACTGGACTTGAGCTCATCCCCAGTCTCCTCGTCAGACTCGAGTGCAACAGGCAGGGACTTCTGGGGTGGGGAGAAGGTCAAGTCCCAACGCAGCAGACGGGGCTCGGGCCGGTCCCCCAGCCGCAGGCTCTCTAGTTTCTGCACCGTGGGCTCTGCAGAGGAGGCTGGCCTGAGGTTCTCCTTATTCTGGGACTTGGACCTCAGTCTCTGCAGCCCAAAGCCCCGGTCCTCAGAGCGCCGGTCTCCCCCAGCACCCCGACTGTGACGCCGTCTCTGGGGGTACGTGTCCTGCGGACAGGCATCCATCCTTAGCAAGGGCTTCATCTCCAGCTTGTAGTTACTCAGCTGCTCCTCATCTGGCTCTGACAGCTTGGGGCCCCCAGAACAGGGATTGCCTGCCCGGTGGTGAGAAGTCCATGAGAAAGTGGTGGGGGACTCCGTCCGCCGCTCCCGGGGCTTGGGGTTCCCAGGCTGCTTGTGGCCCGAGCCCCGGGTGCGGAAATCCTCAGTGGGCTGGCCGCTGCGCAGGGCACCGCTGCGGACACCCCTAGAGGCCCCAGCCTTCTCCTCGTCCCAGCTGTTGCGGGCATAGTCCCCTCCGCGGCCCTCAAGGAGCATCTGGATGTCCCCGCTTCGCTCCTCATCTACTGAGACCTGCCTGGAGAAGTGGGCCATCTTGTTCCTGGAGGCAGGAGCTGGCGGAGGGGTGGCCGTGGGGCTGGTGGGAAAGCTCTGCAGGGGGCTGTCGTCGGGGGTCAGATCAGAAGGGGTAGTGCCCTTGCGGTATAGCTCAGGGCTCTCCTGCTGCAGGGGTGTCCCGGTGGAGAGCACCTCGATGTCATCGCAGGACATCTGGTGCTTTGGCCTCTGGTACTCAAGCCCTTGGGTGGGAGACAAAAGCATGTGGGGTTACATGGAGCCCGTTGCAGAGAGACCTTGTGACAGTGTGGATTGGGTCACCCAGCAAGGATAACTGGCAGGACCTTAGAGCATGGGCACTTCTTGTCACCAGAGTCCCTTGTCTGAACATCAGGGACCTGGAAAGTCAGGGTATGAGCCTGCAGGTGGCCCTGTGGCTTTCTTCACAAGGGTGAGGCCGCCGGCCCATTAGACCTGCACCTTAGGGGTAAGCTCGTGCCTGGCTGCCAGTGCCATGGAGGTCATTCTCAGCTAAAATGAGCTGCCAACCATGTACTGTCCCTGGAAGACCATTATGAAGACCGGGAAGGAATCTGTGGCAGCTGCAACATAATCCCAGAGCCTGTGTCCTAGGTACACGGATATGCAGGCTTCAGGGATGGTATCAACTGGAGCATCGTGGGTTCTGCTCTGACCCATCCTGCACCCTCTCCTTCCATCCCCATGGCCTCAGGCAGTCTCAGAAGGACTGGCTACCAGGGTCTTCCCCAAGCAGCCAGCCCGTAGGAGGGCAGCTTTCTGCCCCTAGCTGCAGCACTTTGGTAACGTTTTTAGAACCAGGGATAGCCAGAGCTTGGGAGCCAGGACCCATCTAAATGTCTGTTCTGCCACAGTCTTCACAAGATCTTGGGCAGGCAGAAGTCTTCTCTTGTAAGAGAACACAGTAGCTGCTAGCCTTGAGGACCAGGAAAGGGGACCCAGCACCCAGTTCTCTTCCAGCATGGACCCACTGGCCGATAATGCATTCTGGGAAATGCCCTGCTGTGGGGAAGTGAATCCCAGAGGGATTTAAGGGCACCTGGCAGTAACGCAATGCTGGAGAGGTGAGGCCATGACAGCCTCCCGGGCAGCAGGCGTGGCCAGAGACCAAAGAGCAACAGTCAGGAAGGGGTCCTGCATCAGCCCAGTCCCGTGATCTGGTCCCATCCCAGTGAGGGGCCGCTGAGGTACTGCGAGGTGAAGACCTCCCTCCTAGAGGTTTCTCAAGGAGGCAACTCTGGACAGAAAGTAGATATCAGCTGAGGCCTCCCTGGCAAAAGCAATACCCTGGAGCAGCCAGCTCGTGCTCCAAGGCCCACATACACGGGGCATGAAGCAACACATCTGGTCTCTTGACATCGGGTAGTCAGGGGTCCAGAGTCCAGCTGGGGCTAGGGCTGACTCCTATGAGTTTTGCCCAGGCTCCTCAAAGCACCTGATGGACAAATCCCTTGGTCGTCATTCCACACACAGGTGCCTCAGACAGTATTGCATCCTCTCCAACCAAAGCTCCTTGGAGCAGTATAGTAGGACCCCAGGAAGGAATCAGCAGCATTCAGGGCTGGAGCCTGGGGACCCATGGGAATTATTAGCATGTTGTCCATCTACATATTCTACACGTGGCTCACCTGGCATGGGGTCAGTCAGGTGTCTAGCAGTCTGAATGTGGGGCAGATGGACTGTGGCCCACTGACTTTGACAAGAGCTACCTCAGTCTTAGGTGGTCAGGTCCTCCACTGAGGACCATGGCTTTTTCTGACTTTCTCTTTAAGCTTGGAGCAGCTGGGTGGGAGGACTGTGCAGAGAGTTAATGGCCACCTCCTTCTCCTCTACATCAGAAACATCTGAAAGGTGCTGGTGGCCACAGTGGGATCCCAGAGTGGGTCCTGGCAGCGCCTCAGAAGGAGCAGACAGCCAGACTCATCTGACCTGCTGACCTAGCTAGGTCCAGTGCCAGCTGCGTGCGCTTTGCTCCTCAGCCCAGGCCCAGAGGCCCCTTTGCACTGTGTGAGAACACAGACTGGGCATGGCACAACCTAGTTCTATAGGCTTTGTTCTTACCCTCGTATACCGTAGCTGCTGGGAGCAGACAGGAGGGACTGTGACCTCAACCCTGCTTCCAGGCTCTGTGGGACCGGGATGCTTCCCAACGAAGCTGGAGGGGTGCAAGGTAGAGCTGGGTATTCTGAGGATGGGTGCACACGGCACAACCCCCACTACAGTTGACTGCCCCACAGCGGAGGCCCTGTGCCTCCATGTGTCATTCACACAGCCCCCAGAGAGGAAGGACAGTGACTTCCAAAGGACACGGTACAAGCTTATACTCATCAGAGATTCTCCAGCCTGGCAGCCGTTGCCCATAAGTGGCAGTCTGCACTTCATCAAGTGTGCGTTAAGATTAAATCAAACTCAGCATGGGCCGGGCGGCAGTGGCGCACGTCTTTAATCCCAGCACTCGGGAGGCAGAGCCAGGAGGATCTCTGTGAGTTTGAGGCCAGCCTGGTCTACAGAGCGAGATCCAGGACAGGTACCAAAACTGCACAGAGAAACTCTGTCTTGAAAAACAAAAACAAAACAAAACAAAACTCAGCATGGAAGAGGCTGAGGCATGAGGATTGTGATGGGCCAGCCTGGGCTACAGAATAAGATCTTGTACTAGAAACAAGCAACAGAAATTACTGAATGGGACTAGATTCAGCCCTCCAACCTACAGAGGGCACAAATCCACCACTGCAGATGGCTATAGAATAACACCAGGGACCCAGAAAAGGAACAGCAGTGTCCACACATGCAGAGTGCTTAGAAACAGACACTGAAGTCCATGCACATCCACACATTTGCTGAACCAGCTTCAGCAAGGGATGTCACTGGTAAGGCCTTAGCTCTGGGTGACAATCGGCCCCAGGTGGCATCAGGAGCCACTTCCCAAGGCCCTGTCCCTCAGAGCTCCCACTCAGCCAGGGCCCCGCCCCTCGGAGTCACTGGCTCAGACAGAACTCACCGTTTTCCCTGTGCTGGAAGGAAGGCGAGAACTCTTTGGCAGTGATCCTGGCGATCCGCGCTTCCTCCTGGGCTTTTTGAGCGGCCGTGAGTGCTGCCTCAGCTTTGGCCCGTGAGTGGGAGGTCCTGGGGGAGACAGAAGGCAAAGGGCGAGCATTGAGTAGAAGGCCAGAACGGGACCCTTTGCAGTGAGTTTCCTGGGTGTCTACCCTCGGCTCCTGTTCATTCATTTAGTCACTCAACAAACATTCCTGACACCAACAACCAGCCTTAGTACAGCAGCCTCTGGAGAAAGTGTGGTGTATTTCTTTTTTATTTTTTACTTTATGTAATACGGGTGCTTTGCCTGCACATCTGTCTGTGCATATAGTGCCAACAGAGGTCAGAAGAAGGCATTGGATGCCCTAGGACCAGAGCTGTAGGCAACTGTGAGTCATCATGTGGGTGCTGGAAACTGAACCTGGCTCCTCTGCAAAGGGCAGGCAGTGCTCTAACCATTGAGACACCTCTACATCTCGTTTTAAAAAATATATTGTATTTTTACTGTGTGTGTGTGTGTGTGTGTGTGTGTGTGTGTGTGTGTGTCACATGTTGAGGAATGCCCCTGGAGGACAGAACAGGGTGTCAGATCCCCTGAAACTGGAGCTGCAGGTGGCTGTGAACTGCTAGACATGGGTGTTGGGAATAGAACTCGTGTCCACTGGAAGGGCAGTACACACTCTCAAGCAGCCCTAGAATATGTTTTTTTTTTTTTTTTTTTTTTTGGTTTTTCAAGACAGGGTTTCTCTGTGTATCTGTGTAGCTTTGTGCCTTTCCTGGAACTCACTCTGTAGCCCAAACTGGCCTTGAACTCACAGAGATCCTCTGCCTCCCGAGTGCTGGGATTAAAGGTGTGCGCCACCACCGCCCAGCCTAGAATATGTATTTTTATCAACAAACACCCCACACTGTGGAAACCTAAGATGGGTGATCCCCATCCCAGGATGGAAGTGGCAATGGATCACCAGTGAGTCCATGCCACATGAGCTGTCCCTCAGGCTCCAGACAGCCCTGAGTGGGGATGGGGAGGTTCCTGTTCTGGCAAAGAGGACACAGGACACTGTCTGGGGACAGATGGGCCAGGACCTGTATATATTCCTCCAGCTCTGCTTGTGCTGGGTCTCTGCTGAGTCCCACAGGGCCACCCTGCCCTTCTAAGAGCAGAGGCTGGAATTACAAGGCAGAATGGGGTGCTCCTCATCTGCTCCTCCTTCCTCCCAGCATGCTGACTCCAGGGCTGGATCATGCCACACATGAATACCACCTCCCCAACACTGGAAACAGGGGTTCCCAGTCCCTGAGATAAAGGTGGCATTCTCCTCACAAGTCTCCTGCCTGTGGTCCAGGTAACTGCCAGAGCAAGCAATTGGGGACAGTGGCTTTCAATCAGTTATCTTTCTCCTAGTTCTGAGGCTGGATGTCCAAAGTTAGGATGCCATCCAGGGAAGACCCACACAGATGATACCTTCTGGCTGTGTCCTTGAAGGAAGAGAGGGTATCTCTCATGTTTTGTCCTAAAGGGCACTAATTCTTGACGACCCACCCCAATAATCTTATTATCTCCCAGAGATGGGCTCCAGAACGAACACATGGAAGATCGAGTTTCATCACACAGCTCTCAGGGACAATCTCTGCCCAGCAGCCGGGTTCCCATGTCTCACGGCACCTGTGCCTTGGAGTCTCCAAGCTAACTCTCAAAACACTCACAATGTTTGCAGCTTTGAGCTTTGCTTTTCAAAGGATTGTGTTAGAAGAAAATGTGCTACCCAGATACAAGTGTGGAAGGCCAAGTGGCCAAGAATGGGAAGCAGGCTACCAGGACACCTGGTCCAGCCCACAGGTTCTCCTCTAATGCGGCTCCCCAGGCATGATGACCTCCTGCTCTCTGCCATACTCCAGGGAGTCGGCCCAAGGAGTCAAGAAAACCCAACATGCTAAAATGTAGTGTGGATGAAATTCTACCCCTTGAAGCACGTTAGTTCCAAGTGGTGGAAAAAGATGAAAACTACGCCTTCTACAATATTCCTTGGAGATCTGGTATTTGTCGTGACAAAGGAGATGGACCCACTAACACAGCTCTAATCCCACCTGATTTATTACTGTCAATGGGTCAGCCGAAGACCCACAGCTGCTGGCCTCAGGACTCCTCTGCAGAAACTGCCCGGGGACCTTGGAGGACAGCCTGTGTCCCCTAGCTAGGGTCCCCGTCTATCCTGTTCTGTGATCCCAGCATATCTTGTGGCACTCTTTAAATGACGTCCCTGAGAATCTGTGGGACCTTGGAAACTGTTGCAAATTCTCTGCAAGGTCCCCTAGCTCCAACAGAGGGTCTGCAATGTCCCAGAGCAGAACACAGCCCTGATAGAGCAGCTGCTGAGCTGAAGTGTCCTGGGGAGCAGGAGAGAGTGCCCACCCCCAAACCCCACGGAAGGTAGCTAGGGTGTGAAGCTTATTCTGCATACGTGCAGCTTCTCAAATGGTTGTAGCTCAGGTCCTGTCCGGTAATATCGGCACTCAGCTCAGCTCCATTCACCCTTCTGGGCTCACAGTGCTGTCCTGGTGACGCTCAGTTTCCCGACATCCCTTAGGGGCTGTGATTGGTTCCCACATCCTCACTTAGTAAAAACACCATAATTCACCAACATCATGTGCATATTTACATATGTATGTCACACATACATAAAAAGAATATACTGTGCCAATCCTAAAATAAAATCAACAGAGACAAGCATTGGGTAGCAAAGACTCCACCACACAGTAAAGGTTAATTTTAAGCAAGACTTGGAGGACCTGGCCCTGAGTGAGTACTTTAAGGGACCACAGCCTCCAGAGGGTGTTCCCACCGTCTAAGTTCATACCTGTGAGGTCTGGCTGCAGTGTCATAGATGGGACACTCTCAACCTATGAGGGGCCCTCCTGCACCTGGCATCACTAGCTGGGCCCTCTGTATGGTTGTACCCACATTTCCTCTTGCACGGGTACCCTGTGTATGGGCATAGTCGTACCCGTGGCCCTCACCATAGGCTCAGACACCCAGAGAGGAGGTGGCAACTTAAAGCCCAGAGCAACTGAGAGGCAGCTAACTGTGACCCAGGACTCATGGACCGGACCTGGAGAGAGGAAACTAAGATAGACCAGTAGCCAGGGAGGGCCAGTCATCTTACAGATTAGGGGCGGTGAGGAGCTACCTGCAGGAAGTGTGTGGGGTGGGGAGCCAGGGAAAGCCTAGGGACTGAGGGGCAGCTGGGAGGCGATGCTGAACTCATGCCACTGAAATAAGAGTGGTAGGGCTGTACAAGGTGGTGCACACTTGAGATTCCATCACACAGACATGGAGGATGCTGAGGCTGGAAGATCGCTGGGTTATATGGGTGACTCTATCTTGGAAAGAAACAAGGAAAAGAGTGGATTACCAGGAGGCCCAGGCCAACTGAGAGACGCAGGACCTTTGATGCCACAGCACGTGTCTCAATAAGGCCTCGATCTTTCCCTGAAGGCATCTCTGGAGCATGTGCTGGGTACCCAGGATATATATATATATGTATGTATGTGACCAATCAGACCACTGCTGGTTTTGGAGACTACAAAGGAAGCCATCCAATGTCACGAGAGAAACTACTGTGCCCACGGTTGCCAAAGGGAGCCGGTGCTGGTAACACAAGACAAAATGGGCTTCTGGCAGAAACTGCCACTTGAGGCTAGAGACGCAGCTTTGTGCTGACAGTTTGTGGCATGGTCTGGGGTGGGGGTCAAGATCCCTAGGGGTGTGCTAAAGCTCCAGCTGCCACTCAACAGCCAGGTGGGTCAGCTCCAGGTCCTCGGGTCACCTGCACCTGTGCTTCTCCCATTCTTGAGAAGCTGGGTCTGGAGGCTGGGGAACAAAGGTCAGGCCCTCTGGAACCTTCTGGGAGGGCCAGCCCGCCCACCTTGTTCATATCCTGGGGAGTCCACTTTGAGTGCTGCAGCTCTGAGTGCAAATGTACTGTTTAAGCTGCTGAGAACTTGTGGCATTTTGTTCGGGAGCCACAGGAATGGTCTACATCTTGGCTTTCCTAGACCCTCTGAGCCCAGGTCACTCTCCCATGGAACAGGCAGCCATGAGACTCCCAGAGCCAAGGGACTAGTAGGGAATCCGCGAGGAGACCCTCCCTCTCCAACCCACCCCCTCCCCTCACCAGCTTCATTCACCAGCAAGGCTCCAGAGCCTGGGGCAGCTGTTCATTCTAGACTTCCTGGCTCCCCCTGGCAGATTCCTATCTTCTTGCCTGTGCCTCTCTCTCTAGTCTCCTCTAGCCAGATTCACCATGGATGCTTGGACACTGGAATCAGACCCTGGGAGGCCCAGGCAGGCCTTTGGGGACCTCAAATTCATAATCCTCCTACATCAGTGTTAAAACTGTTGGGCTTACAGGTGTGCACCACCGTGCTGGGCTTACAGGTGTGCACCGCCGTGCTGGGCTTACAGGTGTGCACCGCCGTGCTGGGCTTACAGGTGTGCACCGCCGTGCTGGGCTTACAGGTGTACACCGCCGTGCTGGGCTTACAGGTGCGCACCGCCGTGCTGGGTTTACAGGTGCGCACCACCGTGCTGGGCTTACAGGTACACACCGCCATGCTGGGCTTACAGGTGTGCACCGCCGTGCTGGGTTTACAGGTGTGCACCACTATGCTGGGTTTACAGGTGCACACTGCCATGCTGGGTTTACAGGTGTGCACCACTATGCTGGGTTTACAGGTGCACACTGCCATGCTGGGTTTACAGGTATGCACCACCATGCTGGGCTTACAGGTGTGTACCACCGTGCTGGGCTTACAGGTACACACCGCCATGCTGGGCTTACAGGTGTGTACCACCGTGCTGGGCTTACAGGTACACACCGCCATGCTGGGCTTACAGGTGTGTACCACCGTGCTGGGCTTACAGGTACACACCGCCATGCTGGGTTTAAAGGTGTGCACCGCCGTGCTGGGTTTACAGGTGTGCACCACTATGCTGGGTTTACAGGTGCACACTGCCATGCTGGGTTTACAGGTATGCACCACCATGCTGGGCTCACAGGGGTGTGCTACCATGCCCCGAGGCAGAAGGTCTCATGTTCCTGCTGCCTGTCTAGGGCCAGTGTTAGAGAGGGCCACTAAAGAGACAGGACAGCTCAGGTCCCCTGGCCACTGAGGGTCAGGAGTCAGAGTGAGCCTCTGGAGAAAGGAACTTGAGTTCCAGAGCCTTCTGTCTCCCTCTTGTGTTGGCATTTCTGTTTCTCTGTGTTTGTAGGAAGTGCCTCCTCCCCTGGACCATAGGAACCAAATCTCTGGCCAGTATCTCGCTCTGTCTCTTGTTCTGTATCCACTCCTGGCTTGGGCTGGCAGATGAGGGAGGGCCAAGGGTCATAGGCATCCCAGCTCCCCTCCTCTGTCCTTCACCCCTCTGGGATCTCACAGGATGGCACACAGTGGTAACTATGTATTTTGTACCACAGGATGGTACAACTGTGTGTATGCTTCTGACCCCTCCACTGCCCATAGCAGCACTGCTAATCTCTACAGACTCAGGTGCTCACATGGCCTCGGGTCATTCTCAGCAATGGCAACAGACGCTGGCCTTCCTCCAGATACGGTCCCCAGGCTTCACTGGATCTCAGAGAGGGCCTGTTTTATCAAGATAGGTTTGTGCCTGTCGGGGCTCTGGCTCTTCTTTCTTCCTAGACGTCCACTCCATCACCCACTGTGCATGTCTCCCACAGGCCCGGCTTATTACCTGTCAGGTCTCCTTCCACAAGCCAAGGCCTTTACCACCCCACAGGTGAGACAGAGACCCTCTGTGTGCAGCCTCACACGCTGCAGAACACACTCTGAGCAGCTGCTGCTCTGAATGGCTGTCTCCAATCAGGTCTGAGGAGAAGCAAGGGCATCGGTGGGCAGAGACAAAGACCAGGACGCAGGCAGGGCCACACTGGTGCAGACTCCATCCCTCGTGAGGCCAGCTAAGCCTGATGGTTCTCTTGGCCTCCCTGCCCTGCCCCCACCCCACATGGTTTACTTGGTTTCTGTGTGTTTTGTTTCTTAAGACAGGTGACACTCTATAGCTCAGGCAGACCTTGAATTCATAATTCTCCTGCCTCAGCCTCTTTAGTGCTAGGATGTGTCATCCTGAGCTTTCCCTAGAGTGTACATGTGGCTTTTCTTTACACTTCTAAGAACAACCTTAGACTACAAAGGTCAGGTGTGTGTGACCAGGTTGGGTCACAACCCTAGTAGACATATTATGGTCCTGTCTGAGATATTTGTGGCTATGACCTTATTCAGGGAGGGTAAGATCATCAGGATGGGCCCTAATCCAGTACTCAGGCCTAGAGAGTAAACTTGAACAAAGACAGAGAGAGCACCATGAAGACAAGGGGCTTGCTACCATCTAGAACAGGATAGAGGCAGGACCAGCCTGTCAGGGAACCAGCCCTACCAGCTAGGATTCCTGCTCCCAGCATGATGAGAGTCAAGGCCCAAGTTGGCAGCACTTCAAGATGACAGCCCAGGGAAGCAGTGTGTGACAGAGCTGTGTCCACACATGGTCCACCTAAAGCCACTGCTTGTGGCGAAGTTAACACGTGGTCCTGGTGGCTCGGGGATGCTTAGAATCCCACCCCCTCCCTGGAAGCCAGCTCCCAGAGACTACTGGGAGTGCACAGCCCCACAGCAAGTTTCTCTCTCTGGGCTGTGGTTGTCAAGGCAACCCACCTCCTCCAGGGAGGCTGCTGGGGAGGGACCATGCCCCTGCTGGCCCCACCCTCTAGGTGCCCACCGGGGACTAGCCCCATTGGCTTGATCATCCATCTCTCAGGCCAGCCCTCAGAGACCTGGACCAGGGCTTGTCAGGCTCTGTGAACAGGCTAATACCTCTTGGCGTTTATCTTGACAAGTGTGGAGACTCTGGGCAGCCCTGAAGCCAGACACTGTGCACAGGAATGATGGAGCCATAGTTCTTAGGTCACAGACAAGGAGATTCAGGTTGGCTCTGTCCTCCAGTAACAGCACACTCTGTCAATGGGTGCTGCAGACTGCTGTGGTGCTCCTAGACACAGGTCTTAGGATACTTTCAGGGCTGGGTACGGGGCCCAGGTGGCACACATACAACAATCATGCTTCCTCAGGAACTGACTGCGCATGGTGTCCACACATGGGAACTGGAAGGAATGTCTCCTGCAACCTGACTGCCAGGGACCACAAGAAGAGGTTGATGAAGACCCGCCAGCACCCCGCAGAGGCTGGAAGGTTCCCAGGCATCCTCAGCTCACATCACGGCCCTTCTCTCCCTCACTCTGGGCCAGTCACAAGGCCTGGTGGCTTGTCTGAATTTATCTTTTATACAGGGTCTTGCTAAGTTGCCTTTCCAGACTTTAAACATGGTCTTCCTGTCTAAAGCTTCTAAGCAGTGGGCTTGTGCACCATGCCCGGCCACAGCCACCAAATGCTCATGCAAAGGTCAGAGCGTGGTCACCGAGGTTCCCCGGGGGCTTTCCTCACAGCCAAGAAAGTAAAGCAGCCAGTGTCTGAGCCACAGTGTCTGTTCCAACCAAGTGTTGCTCCACTTCCCGGGGAGATGTTGGGCCCTCTACAGTGTATGCACCCACAGAGATAACCTCCTGACCACAGCCCTCCACAGTGTGTACACTCACACAGAGAACCCTCCTGATCACAGCACTGGACCTGTGCTGAGTGGCACCAGGCCCCATATCTCTGTTGTCATCGGAGTCACTAGATCCCCGTGGGAGCAATGTCCATTGGACCAATTTGTCTATTGCTGGACACAGATGCTGGACACAGGCAGGTGCCGGGGCCTGGGCACAGAACAGGGCCTGTCCTGTGAGGGAAGGGCTAGCAGGAGGCTGGCACAGTGGCCTGTAGTATTGAGGTCCACACAGAGAAGGGTGTCCACGTCACAGAGCAGACACACTAACAACATGTGTAAGATCACTCTCAGGCCATGTAGACAGCACACTGGAGGCATAAGTGAAATTTTGGCTTCTATCTCTAAGAAATATTTTCTTGTTTTGCTTTGATTTCCTGAGATGGGTCTCATGTGTGCCGCACACCAGTTTCAGATTCACAATCCTCTTGTCTCATCCTCCTGAGTGGCTCCAAGAAATCTCACCATGGCTATGCAGGAACTCTAAAACCCAATAAAGTCTGAAATCTAGAGCACTTCTGGTCACAGCATCCCAGCCAGTCTGAGCCCTACGGTTCCCGCACATCAGACACAGGTCGTGAACACGCTAGAAGCCACATCACACGCTCTCCTTCACTTCTGGCTTTTCTCACTTAACACCACACTTGGTGTGTCATGCCAGTGAATTACAGAACTTCTCGGTTCTGTTCATTGAGCTGCCTCAAGTTCATTGTGGCCACACCTCCTACACTCCCAAGTCCTGGCCCAACCATGACCTGTGTGTTTGACTTTTGCAACACAAATCTGACTCTGGGATAAATTTCCAGAACTGTGATCCCTGAGTTAAGGCACAGCAGGGACACCCAGGAAGGCCTGTGCTGTGTTGGGCATGACAAGAGCTCCCCTGGAAAGTCCATGCACGGCTCTCCTGCTCAGTGGGTCAGCAAAGCTTACCCATCTTTCCCAAGCTGATGAGCAAGACAGTATCATCACAGTGTGGCTTTAATTTGCATTTTTCTTTGTTTTCCCTTTTTATTATTTTTGAGACAGGTCTCATGTAGCCCAGGCTTACCTCCAGCTTAGCATATAACAAAGAATGACCTTGAATGTATGCTTTTCTCTCTACCTCTTGAATGTTAGGGTAATAGGCATGTACCACCATGCTTGTATTATTATTATTATTAATTATTATTATTATTATTATTATTATCATCATTATCATTATGATTATCATTATTATTATTATATTCATGGGGGTGTGTCTCTGTGGGCATGTGCGTATACATGAAGGAGTTTTTGGGAGCCAGAAGAGGGCATTGGACCTCTTGGAGCTAGAGTTCCAGGTGTTTTGTGAGCTGCCCAACATGGATGCTGGGATCTGAACTCTGACCCGCATGATAGAGCAGGAAGTGCTCTTAGCCACTGAGCCATCTCTCCAACACCTACACCTGGTTTTATGTGGTGCAAGAGACTGAACCCAGGGCTTGGTGCACAGTGGTGAGGTTGACTGTCTGGCGATGTGCTGGTGTTTGAACCCAGGGCTTTGCACATGTAGTCACGGGCTCATCTGGTGAGCTGTGTCTTTGCCTGAAATGGGATCTTGCTTTGTGGCAAGGATCTTGCTGGTCTCAAACCTCCTCAGTGCTGGGAATTCAAGAGTGTACTGCCATTGCTGGCAGAGCTCGAATTCCCGGGCATGCTCCATGTAGCGCTTCATACGCAAGCATTCTGCACACCTGGAGTTCACTTACGAGTGAGCCGTGAGGCAGAGATTTCCATATTCCTGTTCCCCAAATGGAGCCCAAATTGGCCCAGTCAATGAACAACATCCACAAGCTGCATCAACTAAATGCCATCATCTGAAAATGTCCCCCAAGGCCTCTCTCCCTGTTAGCGCCCTCCTCCTGTGGACACCTCCTCACTGACTGGAACCTCACCAGTGCCACTGCTGCTGAGGTGAGGAACACCAGGGCTGACTTCGAGGTGGGGGTAAGAGAGCCGATTTTATACAGCCACACAGTCCAAAAAGAGACAGGCAAGGATTTACTGGCAGGAACAGTAGTTGGGGACTGTGAGGTTCCCCATGGACAAGGCTCTGCTCAGAATATTGCAGTCATAACACACAGGCTGCAGGGGTCACCCCTCATCATGAGTGGAGAAACAGTTGCTTAGGAGGGGAAGCTGGGCCAAGGCTCATCCTCTCCAGCTCTGAGTCTGCCTGGGTCAGAGAGCTCTTGGCCAGTCGGAGAAAAGGCCCCACCCACACCAACCAGTTTCTGTGTGGGGGGAAGGATGGAGAGGATGTATCTCAGTTGTCATGACAACCCCAGCGCTCTAGGAGCCTGGGAAGCCTGGGAAATGCAAAGGCAGGTCGATTTTTAAGCATTCTTTCACCTCCTTCCGGTGCCTCCCCTCACCTTCAGGCCTCCTATCTATCTTTAGATCCAGCACCCCCTCTTTTCCCTCACCCTACAGCCCACCCCCGTGCCCAGGAATAGCAGGCAAACCATGTAAACTGTATGAGGAACAGCCTAGAGACCCACTGAAGAGGGCAGGCTACCCACCAGGCTGAGCTCAGGGTCTTTTCCCAGGAGTAGCTAGATGGGTCCTGGACACAGGGACAGAGCGGAAGAGGGTCAGGCATGGGCTTACAGAAAAGTGAGGGCCTCACATGTGTGGACAGAGCCACAGTAACCTGAAACCTGTTTCCAGCCTCTTGGTTTACCTTTTCAGTGCCTAGTTTAAATCTAACCTTTGGGTAACTCTGCTCTACTCAGTTAAAGGTGGAGTCGAGCATCTGGAGAGGCCTCCTGCCCCCCAGCAGAGGGTACATTCCCAGAGAGAAACCTCAAACTTCGGGTGACGAGGCAACACCAGGGGAAGGGGAAGCCTCATACATAGAGTCTCAGGCAGGGCCACCTCATCCCCAGGGATAGTCCAAGGGGACCATGTGTAATGACCCTGCTTCTCCCTCTACCCTGGGCCTTAGCACCAGCCCATAGCCAACTGGCGAAAGAACAGCAGCCCCCACACCAGGAGGACATGTCCACTATGGCACTGCCTGGCCACCGGGTCCAGATCCCCATGGGGTAGAGGGCAAAGAGGTCTGTCAGCCTCCTCCATCAGCAGGACCCCAGCACCGTCACAGGAGTTCAATGAGGCCAAGTGGGGCCTGAGCACCAAGGCCAGGGGATTGTCTGGGAGTGAGATGCCTTCAAGTCATCAGCTGGCTTCCCTGCCCTGGTTGGCTTCCTCTCCAGATAAAACTATCGAGAACTTCAAAGTGGTAACCATGAGTAGTCTCTGTAAGACATGCCTTGCTGGGCACAGGCCGAGGTGACTGCCCAGGACAGGCCTAACCCCAATCCTGTGGTCTCACCTCATGGCAGGTCCTGTCATCTCCCAACACTCCACACTCCTAAGCTAAACCTTACCTCTGAGGCCCCCTCCCGCCAGCCCTGCTGAAGTCCCTGGATTTCACCTTTACTTGTGTTCCCATGTGTGCAGGTCATAAGGCAGCAGGACGAACCCCCATGAGCCAAAGGGGAGGGTGGGTCCAGGGCATCCCCACAGGCACTGGTTGAACTCAGTCAACAGACGAGGGCCACTTTCCAGGACGCTGTCTGCACAGGCAGCCAGCAACCAAGGAGAGAGTCGGGTGGAGCTCAGAGACCTGTCAGCAGCATCTCCCACAGTAGGGCGACAGATCCCAGTCTGATGAGGGGGAGGGGAGGAGGAGGAGGAGCAGGAAGAGAGGGAAGGGAGGAGGAAGAAGGGAGAGGGAGAAGGGAAAGGAGGAGGAGGAGAGAGGGAGGGGAAAGCGGGAGAGGGAGGGAAGAGGAGGCAATGCCTGAGCAGGACTGGAAGGCCCGTGACTGCCCCAGGCTCCACACTCAGATCGTGGTCAAAGCACAACTGCTCACAGAAGAGAGGAAACTGAGGACAGGCTGGACCTCAGAGGACCTCAGGTGACAGCAGAGACATCGATCAAAGCCTTCACTCTGTTCCCAAGCTTCTTGGAAAAACCTAACGTCCTGAACAGGGCTTGTCAGGGACCCAGATCTTCTGCCATAGGAGCAGCATGGAGCAGGGACCGAGCTCTCCCTACAAGCTGCCAGCACAGACACCCCACAGCTCCAGTGGTGTCAGCCTGTGTGCCATGTCTGGGTCACCCCCGAGAGCCACAGGAAATCAGCAATGACTCAGATGGGAGACAAGTAGCCAGAAGGGGACAGGGGCTGGGGTCCAACGGCCAGATCCCTGCTCCCACAGCACAGGTGTGAGCCTGAGCTGCAGTTCAGATGTGACCGAGGCTCCTTCCTCATTGTCCAACCACCACAGCTGGACACGGAGGCCATCGTCCCTCCTGTGTAGGACCTCAGCTCACGGCCCACCCCACCCAGCAGGTAGACACTCAAACCCCAAGCCTCACCCACACGGAAGAGGAAACAGGGGCTGCCAGGAGCCATTTCTTTGTGATTTTTTATTTCTCCAGAGGCAAAGCGGTGGCAGCCTGGCCTCCAGGGGCCTCGGAGAGGCTTAATGAGGTGTTTGTAATGTTCCCCAGGTCTCTGGAGACCAGCTCTCAGAGCACAGTGGGGCTAGCGGCAGAGTTGAACTTAACATCCACGGAGTGGAGGGGGCGGGGTGTGGAAATGGCTGAGAGGCCCAGTCACACGCCACCCCGGTCCGCTGTGCCAAAGACAGAGAGGTAGGGCTGGGGACCCTCCAGCATCACCAGGTGTCACTCCATGCCCAGTTTCCTCATGACACTAGACAAGGTGGCCCCCCTAAAAGACATGCCCTCCTCTTCTCTCCGTACCTGTAATGAATGACCTGCAGTATTCAGAAGACAGTTTGTATATCTCACTAAAGTGAGAGCCTTGAGAGGCCAGCGAGATGGCTCAGCAGGTAAAAGAGGCTTGTTGCCAAGCCTGACGACCCAAGTTCAATTCCCAAAACCCACATGGTGGAAGGAGAGAATCAACTCCTCCAAGCTGTCCTCTGACCTCCACATGCACACCATGAAACGTGCATACTTACACACACACACACACACACACACACACACACACAAAGTAAGTGTAAAAAAATAAAAATAAAAAAAAGGGAGGACCGGGCTGGAGAGATGGCTCAGAGGTTAAGAGCACTGGCTGCTCTTCCTGAGGTCCTGAGTTCAATTCCCAGCAACCACATGGTGGCATACAACCATCTGTAATGAGATCTGGTGCCCTCTTCTGGCCTGCAGACAGAACACTGTATACATAATAAATAAATCTAAAACAAACAAACAAACAAACAAAAACCCTTGTTAAAAAAAAAAAAAGAAGGACCTTGAGATGAGTTCACCCAGGTGACCTAGGCCCTAGCAGTCACCACCAGTGTGCTTAAAAGAGGCAGATTTCATACCAGGCATGGTGACATATACCTGTAATCCCAGCACTTGGGAGGCAGAGGCAAGAAGATTAGGAGTTCAAGGTCATCCTCAGCTACACAGCAGATTCCAGGCTAGCCTAGTCTACATGAGACCTTGTCTCAAGACAAACAACAGAAAAGAAGAGGGGAGGAGGAAGAGGGCGAGGAAGAGAGTACCTTTCAGAGAGAAGACAGGCAGAGACCGGATTGATATGGCCATAAGCCAAGGGATGCTAAGGATGCTCTGGATGCTGGAAGAAACAGGAAGGACTCCTCTGAAGCCTGAGAGGGAGTGTGGTCCTCTGTGGACCAGCATTTCCTACTTCAGGCCTCTAGACAGACTGTGTGGATTGAGAGAGCCTTCGGTCTGTGACCCTCTTACAATGCCTCAGGGAACCACAGGGACAGCGGCAGCGGGGATCATGGGCACAGCACTGGCTGCTGCAGTTGGCATTGGCGCTGCCGGGTTGCAGATGGGTGTCCAGGTGGACGCCTCAGCCTTCTAGCTGATGTGAGAGGTAGATAACACTGCCCACCTCACATAGGTACAGTGAAATTAGGGGTTTCTACACACTCACGCAAGGCGTTACCCATGCTCATCAGAAATGAAATGATCTGGCTCTCCATGTCTGTAGACACGGACTCTGCCTCTGTAGATCTGAGCTGGGCACCCGAGGATGAACTAGCCTAGGAGCTGAGGG
This sequence comes from Peromyscus eremicus, assembly GCF_949786415.1. NCBI lineage: Eukaryota > Metazoa > Chordata > Mammalia > Rodentia > Cricetidae > Peromyscus > Peromyscus eremicus. The sequence goes on from NC_081420.1 coordinate 86,244,003, forward strand.
AGTCAGAGACAGGAGTGAGTAGGTACCAAGATCTCATTTCAAAGCTGAGGAGAGCCCCATCACAATCAAATCCACATTTATTGACAGGGAAGGGATGTGGGCTTGGAGTTCACAGGGGGTAAGAGCAGGTGTGGCCTCAGTATGACAGGGGAGGGACATCAGGCTTCCCTGTCACTGAGTCAAGTCCAGTTTCTGCGGACCCTGTCCCTGCACACCAAGTCTGAGCCTAGGGGAAGAGGGCTGGCTGGGTTTTGCCTCTCTGGCTGTTTCGGCATCTGCAAGGTGGGGTCACCTGCAAAGTCAGGGGCAAAGGAAGCTCAAAGAAGGTGTCTCAGAACCTGATGACCTGAACTGGCTGTTGGGGGAGCACTCAGAAAGCAGAAGGGACTCCAAGGGGGCTCCAGGGCTTGGCCCACCTGCCCGGAGACCTTATGTGTTAGACCAGCCAAAGCCTTCTTGGACCTGCGTGGTCACCGGCCAAAGTCATCCAGGCAGGGGAGCTTTGCAACCCACAGGCCTCAGGCAGCTAGTTGACCCAGGTGGCCTGGATGGGCATCCAAGTGCTCCCCTGGGGAGGAAGGTTAGTTGGTCCACTCTGTGGGGAATGAGACGAGGGCCAGACTGGGGCAGGAAGGGGGAGAGCAGTGAGCTCGGGGTGTCTCCCAGAGAGGAGCAGCAATTGTCACCTGCTTGCCAGTGCCAGCAATACAGAAGCCCACAGGTGCCAGTGTGTGAGTGTAGGTGATACCTAGAGTCCCACGAAGTGCAGGTCTGGACTAAGTAAGACTCACCCTGCACACACAGCACTCAACTAGATCCCACAAAGCTCACACAGACACTAGGCAGGGGTCCAGTTATGTCAGTGAGGAGCTGGGAGCCTGGATAAATCACACTCCTGCCCCAGGAGTCCTGGCTCTCCGATGTGTGAGGAGACATGCAGTCCAGGCTAGACCAGTGCCAGTTGGGCGCCTGCCAGCGGCACTCCCCATCTCACTGTCAGCCCTGCTAACCTGGAGGAGCAGTATAAGGACTCACCAGGTGAGGGTACTACTGAGCAGGCAGATGCAAGGAGGCTGGCTTTAGCCTCTGGTTTTGTTTGTGTCTAAGAAAGTTTAAATACTGTATGAAATAAAAGAGTAGAGCATCTGGGAGAAGAAGAAGAAAGACATCAGCCAGGCATTCAGGAAGCTGAGGCAGGAGGATTACTGTCAGTTTGAGGCTGGCCAGAGCTACATGGCAAGAGTCTGTCTCAAAAACCTAAGTAGCTAAATAAACGAGTGGATGCATGCTTCAAATGAGCCCCACAAAAGGAGGTTGGGAGGTGTGGGGAGGGCCTTTTCCCAGAGGGCCAGACAAGGCCTGGCGCTTCACCCCAAGCTCAGGCTTCACCACCCTCAGCACATGGGCAAGCCCAGCCAGGCTATGGAAACGCCCCCTCCATGGTGTGTGTGTGCTAGGGCGAGCCTAGTGACAGGCCCTCACCTCCCTGCCTCGCCAGCACGCCTCCAGCTGTCTCCAGCTCCTCATTGTATTCCTCAAACGCCCTGAGACTTGAGGAGTACAGGTCTGGCCAGCACCCAGAGTTCAGGTGCCTGTGGGAGGCATTTATTTTCAACCCCTGGACACTTGCATGTGACTTCATAACACAAGGCCATTCCCACACACACCACAGAACAGGGACATTGCTAAAACAGATGCCTGCACGTCTGGACATCACAACATGGGCAGATGGACCGCACCATCCAATTATAGGGGTGTGTGGATGGGGCTGGAGAGACATAAGAGGGCAGAAAGCTGCTAATAACACAGCAGTGGTGGTACACGCCTTTAATCCCAGCACTCAGGAGGTAGAGGCAGGCAGATCTCTGTGAGTTCAAGGCCAGCCTGGTCTACAGAGCGAGTTCCAGACAGGCACCAAAGCTATATAGAAAAACCCTGTCTTGAAAAAACAATCAAAAAAGAAAAGAAGGAAGGGAGGGAGGGGAGGGGGAGAGGGAGAGGGAGAGGGAGAGAGGGAGAGGGAGAGGGAGAGGGAGAGGGAGAGAGAGAGAGAGAGAGAGAGAGAGAGAGAGAGAGAGAGAGAGAGAGAGAGAGACCTAACAGGGTCAACACACTGACACACCCACAAAAGCATCCCCTGAATTTGGGAGTGACACTAGTTTGTGGGGGCCACTGGGGAGCTGCTGTGAAGGGACATGAGGGCAAGATGGACTGGGTGGCCAGTCCTGATGCCACAGGAACAGGGTACAGGAAGCCAGGGGCACAGAGGTGCATGCTATGTCCTCTGACACGGTCCGTGTGGGCCTGCGCAGAGGGAAACACGAAGTCTGCACTGCACTCCGACGAGTCCTCAGTCTCCTCGTGGAACAAATTCTTGTCTTTCAAACAAGCACCGTCCTGAAACTGACCGCACGTCTGTCATTATTACAGGGCGAGGCCCAATGCTAGAGAGCCTGGCCAGCATGCACAAGGCCTGGGATCCATCACTGGCAACCCCAAGACAATAACAAGAAACGAATGTTGACACTTGGGTGCTGTCCCCGAATGTCAACCCCACATCAGCCCTTTCTTTGTCCTGACACCGCAGTATCTTAATGGTCACGGGAGAGTGGAAATTGAGAGCCGTGAATGTTAGGGTGAGCCATGTTTCATGGGCGCAGAGGCTCCAGGCTGAAGAAAGGCACTGGTAATGGCTGATGTATTTGACATCATGAACTTAACAACGGCTAAGATGATCATTTTGTTCTGTGGATTTTATAAAAGTACTCATGTGTATGTGTTTACACATGTGCACAGGCATGTGGGGGTCAAAGGTCAAGCCTGGGCCTCTTCCCCAGTTACTGTCCACCTTGGTTTTGTTGTTGTTGTATATTTTTTTCAAGACAGGGTTTCTCTGTATAGCCCTGGCTGTCCTGGAACTAGTTCTGTAGACCAGGCTGGCCTCAAACTCACAGAGACCCACCTGCCTCTGCCTCCTGAGTGCTGAGATTAAAGGTGTGCGCCACCATGCCCAGCCACCTTGTATTTTTGAACAGGTTCTCTCCCTGGCCCAAGACTGCTGATTAAACCAGGCTTGCTGGCCAGTGAGCCTCAGGGATCCCAGCCTCCACCGCCCACCCCAGTGCTGGGATTACAAGTGTGAGCTGCCATGCCTGCCTTTTCAATGTCGCTTCTAGGGACAGAGCTCAGGTTCTCACGCCTGCGAGGCAAGCACTCTGCCAGCTGAATCATCTCCCCGGCCTCTTTCATCACAATTTTTAAAAATTGCAAGTAAAGTGCCATAGGGCTGGGAAGATGGGGTCCAGAGCAATGGAGGAAGAAACCATTGACCTCTGGCCTCCACACACACAGAGGCATGGGTGAACACACTTATACACACATATGAACACACATGCATAACACACACACACACACACACACACACACACACACACACACACACACCATGCTGGGGCATCTGGGAAAACTCACCTATAGAGCTTGAAGCCAACAAAGCCCAGAGACAACAAACAACCCCCCTAGACACAGGTGAGCCTGCCTATAACAGAAGTTACTAATCAATGGAGCCCCCACCCCCAGATCTGGCCTTCAACGCAATGCCGTAGGCAGCCACACCATTCAATCAGTGATAGTCTTGGGCCCATCACCCTAGCCTCCCCAACAGCTGGTCTCTACAAGAGGCAGGCTGCGACGCCTGGGCGGGGTGTCTGGGCCTGCTGTGGGTGCTCCAGCTGGGCACAGCTAAGTGGCAACTGAGGTCACAGCAACTGTGGCGCCCTGCCGGTAATAGCTCCCTTGCTCAGCCACTTCACATAATTGCTTCTCAAGGCACCAGCCATCGGGCCGCCCTGCTGGGAAAATCACTAACCGAGCCCTGGGGCTGGAAAGGGGAGGCCTCAGGGCTGCGGAAGCCCCCACAGCAGCCCAGTCCTGTCAACTGGCCTCAGCTTAGGGGCCACCTCTCAGACAATACAGGGGTGACACTTCCCTCCACCTGCTGGGAGCCAGTGCCTTACAAATGCCCCACATGTGGCTGTCAGCTGGGTGGCAAAGGGCCTGACTCAATGCACTGTGGCCACCCCGGTTCCACGGAGGGAATCCACAGGTGAAGAAAGAAGGAGAAACGGAAGAGAGAATGGAGGGAACAGGTCGACAGAGAAAGCTAAGGAAGCAGGGATGAAGAGTGAGGAAAGGAGGAGGACAGGGAGGGAAAGAGGGAGGGAGGGAAAGAGGGAGGGAGGGAAAGAGGGAGGGAGGGAGGGAGGGAGATAAAAGGAGAGAGGGGCAGACACGGAGAGAGACAGCTACAGAGGCGAGGGTTGGTGCCAGGTGTCATGGCCTCACCTCCTCCGTCCTCAGAAGGAAAACACAGAGTACAGAAGGCCCAGCTGGTTATCTGCCCTGGGTTTGGGGACAGCATGCCTTGGCTGTCCCTTAGCTCTGTAATTCGGAGAAATCTAACAGAGGCACCCACACTCACCCTTCCTGTGGAACATCTACCCTGACCCGGCTTGGTCCAGCCCTGGAGGCCCAAGGTGACACATGGGCAGAGTCTCTGTGTTCAGAGAAGAAGAGGACTCCGCAGGGGCAGCTGCCTTGCAGAGGTGAGGCAGCCAGGGGCCCAGGGAAGGCCGTGGATTGAGGGACACAGGCCCTGAGAGGGACTGCCCCTGGTCAGGGTGGCAAATGTGGCTGTCTGTTCCCCATAGCTGCTGGCCCCTTCTCTCTCGTTATACTAAAGCCACCAACGTTTACTCAGGCCCCATGGCCGAGATTAGGACCATGTTTCCCAGCCTCCCTTGCGACCGGGTGTCCTCACAACGTGACTGTGCCTTCTCTCTCCTCCTTCTTGAGATCATGGTATGAGCTGGGGTCATGCTTAGTGGTGGGCCACTGGAGACCTGGGCACTTGACTTCACTGAGCATTCTGCCCAGCATGAAAAGGTCCTGAGGTGAAGCAGCCTTGGGCCTGCTTCAACCTCCATGGAACTGGAGTAGGAGTGAATGGCTCTGCCTGCTGGGGCACCTGCCTCATTCTCCTTGCTCTATGTCTCGGAGGTCACTTAAAACAAGCCTGCAGGGAGGGCTCAGAGTTAGGTGAGCCAACACATGGGACCAAGTGTATGGCTCTGTTCCTGAAGGAGCCTGCCTGCACTGTCCTCCTGTGTGCTCTAGGACACAGTCTCGGGCAGCATTATGCTCTCGAGGAGCTCAGTCTCATGCCAGGGAGCCTGGTTGCAACTCACATGGATTTAGCGTTCAAAGGACGCTATTTACTGAAAAGCCAAACTGAACGATTTCCTCAGAGAAAGTATGAAGTGACCCAGGAGCACATGGAAAGACTTAGCACCATCGGTTGTCAGGGAAACGCAAGTCAAAGCAGGGACGACAGAGGAAAGCTGAGGCATGAGGATCACAAGTTCAAGGCCAGTCTGAGCTACGAACCCACAGAGAGACACCACTTCCCACCCGCTGGAATGGTGGACTAGAGAAGACAGCCAATACCGAGTGCTGGCAAGGAATAGAGAGAGCCACACCGTGTCACCCCAGCATCTGCAGATCTGCAGAGTCACCCCACTGCACACACGTCCATGAACATCCGAGTCAGCCTGATCCACAGTAGACAAGAGTGGGGACAGGCCAAGGGTCCGCAGGATAACAAGTAGATAAGTAAACACACGGAATATCACCTAGTCGGCAACAGGAATGGCCGCTGAGGATGTGATATGAACTGAAGGTTAAAACAAAGGCCTCGTGGCGTAGGATGCTGGTTATGTGAAAAGACTGCACTTCTGTGCCGAGGAGTGGGAACAGAGAGGGAAAGGCGGTGTGTCTGAGGTGATGAGGTTGTTCTGGGAGTGAACCATGGAGGCAGGACACGCTGTGACATCACTGATGGGCACTAAGCAGGTGGGTTGATGGCCTTGGCTAGCCGCCAGGCTCCTTTCAGCACCCTGGACAGAGCACTCCCAGACTCCTCCCTTGGGCTCCTCCTTCAGACACTAGATGCCTGCTGCTTGCGCTGTTTTGGAAGGCTGTGGAACCTTCAGGAGGTGGAGCCTGGCCGGAGGAAGTGGATCACTGGTGGTAACTCAGCCCCACTTCCTGTCTGCAGGCACGATGTGCCCCTGGCGGCCTCAGGATCTTGCCACCATAGTGCCACCACGACAGACTGTGAGCTACTAACCAGCCCTCTTCCCTGGAGCATTGGGAAAAACGACTAATTCCATGCTGTCGTAGTGGAGTATGGGAGCTTCCAGGCAGATGTCTCTAAGGCTGCTGGGGGTGAAAGGGCGTCTCCTTCCTGCAAAGGTTGAGCAAACACACCTGCTAGTCCTCCCTACCCCATGCTGAGGACTTTCTGGACAGTGACACTGAGTACAGAGGAAAGCAAGACCTGTGGGGAGAGAGCGCCAATGCTGTCTGCAGCCCTGGGTCCCGCTGTGTCTGCAGTCCACTCCAGGAGTGGGAGCTAACCCAGGGCCATTTTACTTGAGCTAGCTGCACTGGGATTCTGTCCTTGCAACCACGTCCTGACTACACGGTCAGCTGTGCTCTACACACAGACTGGAGAAACCCAAGTTACCAGTTACAGTTCAAAATACCCTAGAACATGCATTTCAGAGCTCAGTTACACACACACACACACACACACACACACACACACACACACACACCTTCTGTGGGTAGATTTTCATGGGGTTCCATCAGCAAAAAGCCCAAAGAGTAGAAGCCCCCCACACCGGGCCCCACACTGAGAACACAAACATGGCTGCCATGGAGTGAACGGCCCGGGCCAGCACCTGCTTATGAGACCTCGGGGACACCACTGCAGCAGGGCACCTCGGCCTGCAGGAGTCAGAGCAAATGGTGGAGGGATGGCCCTCTGCACAGAGGGGCAGCCTGGGCTGTGGAAGAGGAGCAGGCAGTGGGGAGGAACAATAGTGTCCTACTTCCTGCCAACCTGAAGCCTCAGTTCAGCCTTCCTGGGACACTGTCATTGCAGAAGTGATTAAGATGAGGCCACTATGGACTCCAATGGGTCCTTATCTTTTTTTTTTTTTCTTTCTTTTACAAGAAAAAGAACACAGGGCTATCGAGATGGCTCAGCGGGTGAAGGCACTTGTCCTATGAGCCTGATGACCTGAGTTCAATCTCCAGAACTCACATAAAGACGGAAGGAGAGAACTGACCCCATAAAGTGGTCCCCTGACCTTCATACAAGCACCATGGTGCTCTCCATTTAAAAAAGAAGGAAGGAAAAACAAGAAAACACAAAGGGACACAGGCTGAGGTCAGAGTGATGGGGCCATGAGCCACGGAACCTTAGAATCCCAAGAAACACTTTGAGCACCCAATAGGGACAGAAGGCCCTACCCTGGTCCTGTGGAGAAGAACATGGCTCCACCCACTGCAGCCTCCAGAACGCCACACAGGACAGGTTCCTGCTGCTGTGACTGCCCGGTCTGTGGCACTTTGCCACAGCAGCCATGAGGCCTTTTAGCAGGATGGAGAGGTTCCCAGAAGAGTCAGTGTGGCTGGAGCCGTGGTGTGTGGGAAGACCACAGGACCAGCTGTCACAGCAAGGTCTAATATCAACCTCACGACAAACTGGACCAAAAGCAAGGGGTGAGCTAAGCCTGGCAGTGCACACCCGTCATCCCAGGGACTCGGGCCGCAGCGGGAGGCTCTGGCACAGCCCCTTCCCCAGTCACGGGAACCACCTGACCCTGCAGAAGGTACAGGTGGGCCTAGGGAAGACAGATGGACAAAGAACAAAGACAACCTGCTGTGAGGACAGGGTGTCACCGAAAGATACAGAGACCCTGTGCATAAGTCCACCGGTGGGAACAAGGGGCACAGGAGCTGAGGCCAGAGCAATAAATGTCTGGGTAGCCCATGCTGAGTCCTCTGGGGTCGACTCGACCCCTGGGATGTTCGTGCCAACACACTAGCAACGTGGTATGTGGCATGTGGCACGGACTCCACTTGCCATCCTACAGAGTGGAAAGCAAGGCCCAGGAGTTTGGACACCCGCCAAGGTCACAAACAGCAGAGCCACTGAGCACTTCTGGGAGACAGATGGGGAAAGGGCATTTAGTGGGAGGGTCAGACAAGATTCAGAAGAGACACCATGATGTCACCAAATCCCGGGACAGGCCACTAAGATCCCATGGAGGCCCATCCCAGGGGTCTTCTAAACAGCAACAGTCTCACTTGGGGAGAGGAGAGTCCCGAGGGCCTGGTCCTCACAGCTCCTCACAGCTCCTCACAGCTCCTTTACCTGCACAGGACTGCAGGACTCTTGGGCCCAGCGAGCCTGTGGACACAGCAGGCCCCAGCTGACTCCTTTCTCTTCTGATTCCTGCTGAGCCTCTGTGAATCCAGGTGACAGCTGCTCGAGACTGCGCAGAGATCCTAGACTACCATGTGACCAGCAGTCCCATAGGAAGGGCATGTGACAGCTGTCCTAACTGTGGCTTCCAATCATAGTGTCTGACTGTTTGCAGCAAGGTGAGAACCCTTGGGGTGGGGATTGGAGGCAGTGCTGGCATGGGCAGAGGCTGCCCACACTCCCAAGTTTATGAGCCTATGAGAAGTACCACAGGAGGTGCCAGACAGCCAAGGTCACGATCTCCCAGCTCACCAAGATAGAACTGGGGCTTTTGGGTAAAGCCAGAACCCTAGATGGTATATACCAGCCATTCGCCTCCAGCATCCCCTCAGCTAGTCCTGAGTCTAGTCACTTCCCAGGACCCTAAAGCCCATCCCCACCCACCCTGTTCAGTTTCAAGTTGCAAGGCCGAGCCCCAACGATGGGCCTTTGCCCACCAGAGGTGTGACCAGCCTCCCACAGGGGCAGGAGCCCAACCCTGGACCAGGAAGTGATACTGTGGGGCAGCCAGTGGGGGAAGAAGGGGACCTGAACATTCTCTGGGGTGCTCAGAGGCAGGAAGGGCCTGTGGCCAGAATAGTAAGCATGTATGCCTCCTGAAACAACTGTAATAAAACTCCACCTGCTGTGCAGATTCATCAAAATACAGAAGAGCTGAAATCAGGGTGTGGCCTGCGTTGGCCCCCTCCAGATCAGCTCCAGGAAAATCCCTTCCCTTAACTCCCCCAACGTCTAGAAGTTGCTTGCATTCCTTGGTTCCTGGACTCTTTTTCCAGCTTTGTATTTCACAGCTTTAACCTCCGCCTTCCCTGCCTCCCTCACGTGAAAACCCTGTGATGACACCAGGCCACCTGCTGGGGGGGGGCAGTCCAAGATAATCCCTCACTTCCACATCCTCAACAACATCTGCAAAGACCTTCTGTCATGAGAGGGGCACAGCTGCAGGCTGTGGGCTTGACATATGGGCGCACCTCAGGGGCCTCTCTTCAGCCCCTTGGAACACACCCATAAACCCAGGACCCCGTCGCCTCCTTGTGAGAGCTGCATCCGCCACAGGCTCGCAGCACATATCTTTCAGCAGACCATAATGCTACAGGAGAGGGTGGTGCAGACGTGGGACGGGGAGCAGGATGGCCTCTGCAGCCTCACTCCTAGACTGCAAGATCAGAAATGCCCAGAACACTCGAACAGAGGAAGGGCTCCAGCAGCATGGAAATCCCTCGTCTCAGATAATGAAGAAATGCGCACACTGGGCCGTACCAGTGGGGAGACTCCTGGACAAGGGAGACGGGGCGAGCTCAGAGAACCAGACACAGTGCAATGCCATCCTCACAAAGCAGGTTATGAAAGTGTGGCACGTGTACAGCAGCCCCCTTGTCGCCAGGAGGGCTGAGATCTCAGGTTCTAGTCCTAAACCTGTTCTGTACAGTTATTCCAGGCACCCACGAGGGCTTGACAAAGAACCGTCACTCTATTAAGTCAAACGGGGTCACTTGAAGACAGCAACTCGGTGCTCACGGGTGAGTATCATACATGGTGTGGATATGCTGGACAAGGACAAGTCATAGAATGAGTCATGGCCTGGGAAGGATGGAGTGGGATGGTGCCAGACACCACTGCACACCTCAGAATGGTGCACAATGAAAGACCTATGAGTACATAGGGAGAGCCGGTCCCAAGGCGGGGAAAAACTCATGAATTATTTACTTATGGAATTTTCCTTAAGATGCTTTCAGACAGACCACAGTTGACCACAGAAAATGCATGGATGAGAAGGACCATGGTATGTGCATGCAGTGCTGAGGGGACAGGCTTAGCTCAAGATGTGGCACAGTGACTTCTTATCCCTTAACAAGGACAATCTATTTGACCACCTTAATAGGGAGCGGCCGGGGTTGGACCCTCTCCTCAGCGGGTCTCCTCCCAGGTGCACACACACCCACCTTCCCATCTCAGAAGCGGTGCCGCATTTAAAGACTCACATTTCAGTTCTCAGGTATGTGTTTGTGCATGTGTGTGTGCAGTGCTCACGGAGACCAGTGGAGGGCGTCTGATCCCCTGGAGCCAGAGTGATAGGTGGTTGTGAGCTGCCTGATGTGGGTACTGGGAACTGAACTCAAGTGCCCTTAACCACTGAGCCCCTCTCCTGTACTTAAAGGGCACTCCCTTGCCTCCACCAAGAGTTATGGCACCCCTCAGAGTTACTCTTCTTGTGCCTGTCCCAAGCCTTGCTGGAGCCATCACCAAGGTGGCCTGGAATGTCTGACAAGGATGCCACGGGCAGTTTCTCACCACTGGATGGGCCCTGACATGCAGGCTGAGAATGGAGCAACATGGTCCCATGACTCTGTCATCTTGATGGTAACAGTGATGGCCCCCAGGGATGAGGGCTCTATAGTGGCAGCCTAGCTGCTCGTGGCTCTTGCTGGATCCAAGGCTCTGCCAGTCACTTGCCATCTCTACCCTTTCAACATTGGCCTCTGGTTACCTACCATATTCTGAGCCCACTGGGAAGATGCAGGAGACACAGATTCAGGCTTACAGCCTGGGGTGGTGGCTTGCCTTCTACATGACACTGCACTGCCTCTCCACCTCCAATAAGGGACTCTGGGTACCAGGAGTCAGCATTCAGAGCCGCGCTGGGGTGACACCAGCAATGATGGTGGGGCCAACCATAAACCGGGCCCCACATCCTAGGCTCCACCATCCTCTGGTGCAGTGGTTCTCAACCTTCCTAAGGCTGCGACCCCTTAACATAGTTCCTCATGTTATGGTGATCCCCAACCATACAATTATTTCATTGCTACTCACAACTGTAATTTTGCTACTATTGTGAATTGTAAATATCTGATAGGCTAGATAACTGATATGTGACCCCCCCAAAAGGGGTCATGACCCACAGGTTGAGAATCACTGCTCTAGTGGGAACCCTTGCTTATAGAGCGGCCTGCCCTGGCCATTTGGCAGTGACAGTAGAGTTGAGCACAGATCCCTGCTGTTTTCAAGGCCACAGTCTAAGAAGCTGCTTCCTGATGGCTGGTGAGGGTCTGATGACGCCTGTCTTTCCTGCCAGCCACAGCCAGACCCCACAACTTTGGCACATGCCAGTAACCTAACACTACCCTGGAGGGCACCAAGGGAATTGGCATACCTGTACATGCTACACATTATGGGTCCCATACTATGTGGAGGTAGCCTGGGGGACACTTCCCTCAACTGGCCTCTTTCTTAGAAGACTCTGAGATCCCAGCTGTATAAATGCAGAATCAGGTCCCATTTCATCTCATGGCCATGCCACTGATAAGGTAACAGGACTGGGTCCCCTCTGGGACCTTAGCTATGCAGAAAACTAGCCTGGGGTCAGGCAACCAAGGGGGTGAGGCACAGGGGTGTGCTTCAGGGTTTCAACAGACTAGGTTGGAGCCCATGGGTGTGTGCGTGGGTCTGTTGGTGCCCAGGTGCACAAAGATGCACACGTCTTTTCCCTGCCCCGCCCTCCACTTGTCCCTGTGCCCACCAGGGAAAACACAATAGAGGCACCACAGGAGACAGAAACGCCGGCTGGCCAGGTCGCCAGGCGCTGGTGAGTCACTCAGCGCTCACTCACTCCCGGGTCGATCCCAACTTCTTTGAGTCCTTCTTGCCCTCCTAGCCCTGTCTCTCAGCTTTCCTGAGGCACGGAGGCCACCGTGTGCCAATCCTGTCTAGCTCCGCACTCTCGTGCTTTGGGGAAGGCAGGCCAGGGGCAGGCGCTGGGAATTGCATGGCTCCTCTGCCACAGATGGGGAAACCGAGGCTCAGAGAGAAACATCGACTACAGGAGGTCATCCCGCATGTGCTTGGGTCCAACTCCACCTCCCTGCTCCAGGGAGGCCAGTTTCTCCCAGTATCCCATGGCATCTATATAGAAACTACCTTGGGTCCCATGTTCTCATTCCTAACATAGGGGATCTGGTGGTGGGTGTACGGGACATCAGGTCTGTGGGAGGTCTCCCATGATACTTGCTTCTGCTTCTCAAACCCTCCTCATTCAAGAACTCTTCTGAAGCCAAGCATGGCAGCACACCCCTTTAATCCCAGCACTCAGAAGGCACAGGTAGGCAGATCTCTTTGAGTTTAGGGCTAGCCTGGTTTTCATAGTGAGCTCCAGGATACATAGAGAGATCTTGTCTCAAAAACAAAACAACAAAACAAAAACAACAAAAAAGAATTCATCTGGGGCCTGACAGGGCTGTGGCAAGCAAACCCAGCCCCCGAACTGTCTCTCACCCACCAGGGTCCCAACATACAAGGGAGACAGTAAAACAGAGCAATCGGAAGCTAGTTCAGCGGATGCTTAGGGGTGCTGGGGTGCATATATCAGCTTTCAGACAGCGCCGTGGTCTTCTGGCTCTTATTTCCCAACTTTCTGTGTGAGGTAAGGGCTCTGTTTATGTTTACCACAGTAAAAACACCTAGAGCTTAGTAGGTTCCTAAAACCCCGGGTAAGCAGCCACACTTGTCACTCACAGTCACTTCCTGGTGGTGGTGGGGGGCAGTGGGAGGGGCTAAGGCAGGGCAGTGTCAGACCTCAGTACTGCGGTCCGAATTCTGCCTTTCTTTCAGCCTCTTAGCGCTATGGTGCTCCCCTCTAGACCACAGGCACCACAGGGGACAGGCGTCTCACCAGCTGACACCTGGGCTTTATATCGTGATCAAAGGTCAACCAGGAGCAAACCTTCAGTCATTACAGTCTAAAGGCTGAGTGGGAGCTAGATGCTCAGCCAGCCACCACTGCCTGAGAATCTTCCAGATGGACACATAGCCTCCTGAGGCCTCTGGCCCAGGAGCCCAAGGCCTGTGAAGTAGCTCCCCAGCCCCAGGTTCTCTGGAAGGAATGACAGAGCCTTTCGGCTTCTAACACCTTCTGCAGCTGAGAGGGGGAGACAAACAACCACCTCTCCCCCGAAGGTCCCAACAACAAACCAAGGTACATACCACCAAAGTTCACTTCGGGGAACCAACGAGTTTATCGGGTGTCCTTACAGAGCCTGGGCGGGCGTTACTGATAGGAATACGGTGGGTGCTCTCCCCAAAAGGCCCCTCTGGGAAAGTCTTTACCCAGAATGGGTGTTGGCGTCCCCATAGCCACATAGACGGAACATCTGCCCCTCATCCTTCCCCACCTATATACTCTGGTCCCTCCCCCAAGACCTAGAGACCACGTGCCATTAGGGCAGAAGAGCATGCAGCTATTTGGAATGGGGTGATTGGCTACTCGGGTGAGGGCCCCATGACCCACCCCACTTCTAAGGGAAAGTCAACAACCAATAAGCTGTGCCATGATGATCTTTTGCAAGCGGGCACGGGTGATCTGGTGAAGATGGTGGCAGATTGGCTCAGAGGATAATCCTGTACAACGGCTTCACAAAGCTATCTAATAGGTGCATCGCAGCAGAGCCCAGAGGCGCACACACAGGCGTGCTCTGGGCTTCCTACAGGGCAGCATCCTCAAGCCTGAGAATGTAGCTCCTATGGCTCCTCTGTCTGCTGCCTCCTGACTCTCACAGACTGGCTGAGACCAGCCCAGGCTCCCACACTTGCCTCTGTGGTTTCCAGGGAGCTAACCTGGGGCACCTTCTCCAGCCCTGAGGCTTACACACTGCACTGACACCCAGAGGGATAAAACCACAAGGTGCTCACCCACAGCCACCTCTGCCACTGTTCCCTGGGGCCTGGTGGTCCCTCTGAACCACAAGTTTGATGCCCCATAGCCTGAATGGGGCAGCTCTTGACCCAAAATACCAAGTCTATGGGAGCCCCTCACTGCCACCCACAGCTGTTCTGTTCCCCTGGAAGAGATGTCTCTTGGGGCCCATCTGGGGGCCTCAGCCAGAGATCTGGGCCACTGAAGTAGCTTCCAGCCTCCTGTGTCCCTGAAGCAGAGGGCACCAGCCAGCAGGTGTCCTACACATCACACCAACAGAACAGCAGCCTCCTCTGTCCATCAGTGGTGTACAGGAACAAGACACACTTAGATACACACAAACGACAAGAGGTATCTCCCTCCCCGCTGCAGCCTCCTGACTCCCTTATACCCTGGGATCATTCCCTTGCCCCACCTCTGCCCACGATCACCGTCTGAAGACCTCCAAGGAACACCATGACTCTGTGGGGGACAGACAGAGGGACACTGTGCAGGCCTCACACTGGGCACCGCACAGACGGGCAGAGCAGGTCACCAACACCTGCTGGGTGACCCCGAGACAGGTCCCCGCAGGACACTCTGTGCAACCCTACCTGGACGCAGCGATCTCGGCCTTCTGCTTGGCAATGGTGGCTGCCCGCTCGGCTGCCTCCACGGCCCGGTCCACCTTCTCCCGGATCTTGCTGGCACGCAGTGGGATGAGGTTCTTCCGCTTGCCACTCACGAGCACATTCTGCTTGTATTTCCCCTCCTCCTTGGTGCCATCGGGGAAGGTCATGCACCCGTAGCCATGCCGCCGGTTGCTGACCCACTCTCCCTCGTACTTGAGCCCGTCGGAGCGCTGGCTCACACCGAAGCCCGAGCGTTTGTCGTTCTTCCACTCACCCACATAGGTCTCAGTGGTGGTGGCGTCGATGTCGTCCTCGATGACAGCCAGCTCGGCCTCGGCCTCACCCAGGCTGATGGTGGAGTGGATGTCGCTGGCCGTGGAGCTCACAGTGCTCATGCCCGCCTCGCTGCGGAAGGAGCTCTGCTTGCTTCGCTGGCTGGCCAGGCTGCTCTTGGATTCAGACTTGCGCAGCTTCAGGCCGCTCAGCAGTGAGCGCCGGAACAGCCCCTTCTTCTTGCTCTTCAGGATCTCTGAGTCACTGTGGGCCACCAGCACGAAGCCACCGCGGGACACAGCTGGGCTGCCGGCCACTGCCGGGGAGGCGTCCGGGTGCAGCGCTGCACCGTTGGTGTGCTCGCTGCGCAGGGAGTTGATGGACGTCCTCAGGGGTGAGCGGATGACTGCGGCCATGCCGTAGGGGACACTCTGCCGCACACCGTAGCCCTGGCGCATGCCACCAACCCACTGGCCCTGGTACGTCCCTGGGGAGACAAAGGAGAGAGGGGTGAGCTCCTGGGGCAGGATGTGGGTGACAGGTGTGTGGGACATCCACATCCACCTGCCCCTCAGAACCTCTTCATGACAGTGAAACCCAGGTGGGTTTACCTGGGCACAGAGGCAGGCAGAGGGGCCACAGCGAGGCTGTAAATCGACCTCACTGATGGTCATGTTCAAAGGCACTCCTGTCCTGTTTCCCATGGCTGGATTCTGAGACTGCGGTGGAGTATGATACAGAGAGGCAGAGTCTAGAGTGACCCTGGGGAGCCTTCAGCGGGGGGGGGGGGGGGGGGGGGTGTAAAGGAGGGGAGGAAGCATGGCCTGTAGAATGCTGAAGGCAGTGGGCTAAGGGTACACCTTAGGGAGAGTGAGGTCCCTGCTGCTGCTACTGGAGGTGTCAGTCCACTCAGTGGGGACACCCTGGAAGAGCATCAGGTGCATGGGGAAGGGACATTAAAATTAGCAGACCACAAACACACAGCAGAGTCAGGAGCAAAGAAACATGCCCCCTGGACACTGCACTGTCCACAGGAGTCCAAAACAACCCCGCATCTGCTGTGGATATTGCTACATCTATCGATAATGGCAAAGCCATGACATGGAAAATTAGCCAAGAAAAGTTAGATGCACTGATGTCACCATACCAGGGCACAACCTTGGCACCATAAAAGTAAAAGCAGCCTGGCACCCAAGGACAAGCCCTCCTGGTCCCACAGGGCTGGGACAGGAGTGTGTGGCTAATGCCCCTCACTGGGACCTCCGTTTCCATGTGGGGTGATGGAGAAGTTCTAGAGTAGATAGTGATCACGTGGTGGCATGTTTAACACCACTGAAGAACATGCTGAATAGTGCCATGGTATGTGCCTAGGAGGCTGAGGCAGAAGGACTTGAGCCCAGAAATTCAGAGCTAACCAATTTGGCCATACAGCCAAATTCTTTCTCCAAATGAGAAACGGCAGTTAAAATTATAACATAAAAATGTGAGAATGTGTGTGTGTGTGTGTGTGTATACATATTCATGGATATGTGCAGGTGTGCACATCTGCGCAGAGGTGAGTTGAAGATGCCTATCTTCCTTGATTGTTGTTCTCTACTTTGTTAAGACTTAAAATTTTTTAATTAAAAATTTTAAGTAAAATGTTCTAAAATACCTAGCTTTTAATTTCACTTGATGTGTGTTTCCTTGCATGCACATCTGTGCACCACACGCATGCAGTGCCTGAAGAGGCCAGAAGAGGGCATCAGATCCCCTGGAACTGGACTTAGAGGAGGTTATGAGCCACCTAAGGTGGGTGATGAGAACTGAACTTGAGACCTTTAGAAGAGCAGTGCGCACTCTTAACCACGGAGCCATCTCTCCAGATGTTCCATCTTATCCTTGAGACAAGGTCTCTCACTAAACCTGGAGCTCACCAATTCAGGTAGGCTGGCTGGCTGGGAAGCATCAGGGATCCAGCCCAGGAGTGCTGCAATTACAGGCATGTACCTATACCTGGCTTTTTACAGGCATGTACCTACACCTGGCTTTTTACAGGCATGTACCTACACCTGGCTTTTTACAGACATGTACCTACACCTGGCTTTTTACAGGCATGTACCTACACCTGGCCCTTTACAGGCATGTACCTACACCTGGCTTTTTACAGGCATGTACCTACACCTGGCCCTTTACAGGCATGTACCTACACCTGGCTTTTTACAGGCGTGTACCTACACCTGGCCCTTTACAGGCATGTACCTACACCTGGCTTTTTACAGGCATGTACCTACACCTGGCCCTTTACAGGCATGTACCTACACCTGGCTTTTTACAGGCATGTACCTACACCTGGCTTTTTCAAGGGTGCTAGAATTAAACTCGGGTCCTCACACTTGTGTGGCAAGCACTGTACTGACTGAGCCATCTCCTGAGCCCCAAGATGTTATAAAGGTGCTAAAAACATCAAGGGGACATTCAGGACCCCACCCCCCTTGCTCAGCTGTTACTGAATGACTCAGGTAAGTTCCTGGACCCCTTCAGCTTCCCTACCTGCAGAGCAGGCCAGTGGTCCTCATGGTGTAGACCTAACCTGAACCCAGCAGAAGGGCTCATCACCCTGAGAAAGCTCTTCCAGCCCACTGCAGCTGATGCCCCAAGGCAGACACCGGTGTCATTCTGAGGCATCAGGTGTCAAACCAAATGATTTCAGCACAGCTTTGGTTCTCTTGTGATTCTAAACATGCAGCAGCCCAGGATCTTTCTTTTCAGATGTGAAATGAGTGCGAGTCCATAGCAGCGGCCTCCTCTGATCCCTTACCCCACCCCTACTCTCTATCACCCAGGACCCCTTCCTCATTTACAGATGTCAGAGATAAATGAATGCCACCCCTGGCCTCATCAGGCTTAAGGAGACTGGGTTAACGAAGGCCGAGATCACAGAGTGTCTCCTTAATCAAAGTGCTCCCACCCAACCCCTCCAGGTCGACCCGGCTCATGTCTCTCCCTAGCCAGTAGCAACACACACAAGTCGTTTGGACCAACTGTCCACACTACACTGGCCCAGGACAGCACCAGGTTCCTGAATGGCCCAGAATGCACTTTCCTGGCTATTCAGGCACCAACTCCACACTGCAGGCACCTAGCTCTCTATTGACGTGTGCAGAGGACAGATAGGCACAGAGTGCCCATCTGCTCAGGGCTTTGGACAAATCTACCCAGAACTGTGGCGTCCTTGTTGAAATATAACTGGAGGCCCACAGCACAACCCAGCGACAGAACACATGCTTAGCACATGTGAGGGCCTCCACATGTGATAAGGGCTCCATCCCAAGTATTACAGAGAAAGAAAATAAAAAGTCAGGCATGGTGCTCCTGCTTGCAATCCCAGTACTTCAGAGGCTAAGGCAGGAGGATTATCACGTATTTGAGGCCGGCTTGACTACGAAGTGAGACTCGATCACAAAAACAAAAACAAAAACAACAACAACAAAAAATAACGAAATAGAAGGAGAAAGGAAGAGAAGGAAAAGTGGTCAGCAATGTAGCCAGGTGGCTTCTCCAGAGCAGAGCCTGAGATGTGGCTATCTATGATGGTCACGCACAGGGTGGGGTCAGGGAGAAGGGACAGGATGCAGAGGGTCCTACTACAGCGAGCACATTGGAATCCACCCCACCTGGAAGCAGGGGCAGACAGCTGAATCCCCACACGGGTCATTGTGCATCCTCAAAGCTGGGTTGGGATGGAAGCCTGCAGGGAAGGCAGCTGACCCAGGGACCAGCCCTTCAGTCCACTGTTACAAAGGTTGAAAGCCATTGGTCTGGGGACCCAAGTGGGAACCCTCCTCAGAAGTTTGGGAGCCTGAGGACAAGGTGTAGACATCCCTCCTGCAGTTTCCCTGCAAGGACCTCCAACCTGATCTGTAGCCATCCTCATCCATAAAGGACAGGTAGCCTGCTGCCCAGCAGCCCTTTGCCCACAGTGGCCAATGGGATGCTCTCGGAGGCTGCGAGGACAGGCCTGTCAGCTGTCTTGGCCAGCGAGTGCGTGTCACCGAGGGTTCAAGCTGTGCCTTGTGGGTTTCAGCCAAGAAGTGATTTTCCCAACCATTCTGGGGAAAAGGCTGAGTCCATGTCACCCAGAGTAAAGAAGATACCAGGGCACTGTCACAGCAGGGGACTGTGCCAAGAAGGCCACTCCGGTGACCATTATGGACACAGTGGTGCTATCCCTGAGTCTGGAAATCATCTGCTGAGTTTGCATTTGAGACGAGAAACACAACACTCCAAGGCCCCAACTCTGACCATGGAGTCAGGATTTCAGAGGGGACGGGGTGATTTCTACTATCAGAGAAGGACATTCCAGTGTCTTAGGAATAAAGGCAGGACAGGGAGGTAGAGAAACTGTGCCTAACATAGCACACATAGTAAGATCATGTTCTAGAACCTTCTTTCCTTTACAGCGGACCTCTTCCCACTATCAACAATGGCTGTGTAACAGTCACTACATGGATGTCTCCTGTCACAGAACTTGCCACTGGGTCTGACCTGTAGGTCCTACCTTATTTTTTGTTTTACTTACTCCATATTTGTTTATTTATGGTTCTAGGGACTGAATCCAGGCCCTCACACACACAGGCTACACACCAAGTTAAACCCTCACCCCCTCGTGGCCTATTTACAATGGCTGATATTTATACATAATATCAAACTCTCTCCTTAGGACACATCCCTAGAACTAAATTTCTCGGTCACAAGGAGGGTTTTCTCAAGGTCTTAGGAAAGTTATCCTCAGAAAAGGCCACGAGAATGACCACATCCTTGTCATCACCTGCCACAGAGGGACATTCTAAAGCCTTGTGCAGCTCTGGAGAGCTATGGCTCCTGGGGTTAGCTGTGGGCTGAAGCGTGTTCACCTGGTCCCTAGGACAAGTCTGAACCCTCCAACCCAGGAATGGAACTGTGTGGATACACACTCTTTAAGGAGATAAAGCTGGAAAAAGAAGTGGGCAAGACAATGAGGCAGGAACCAAAAGTTGCATCCACGAAGCCCCAAGATGAAGTCCCAGGAAGCACAAAAATTAAAGACCAAACACAGAGATGATGGTCTCCCAGGTCATGAAGGGCCTGGGTGTCCTGACTGAGGACCCATGTCACTGCACAGTGAAGAGAAGGACACAGCAGCAGGAAGTTTCCAGAAAGACACAAAAACGGAGCATAGGCCAGTGGCGCAAGCCTTTAATCCCAGCACTCGGGAGGCAGAAACAGGCAGATCTCTGAGTTTAAGGCTAGCCTGGTCTACATAGGGAGTTCTAGGACAGCCAGGGCTACACAGAGAAACTGCCTCAAAAAAAAAAAACAAAAACAAAAACAAAAAACAAAAAAACAAAAACAAAACAAACAATATCCAGCAGCCAGAATGACACAGGACTGCACAGCAGCAAGGCTCCCAGGTGTGAAACTGGCGCCCCCACATGGCACAAATTCTGAATAAAAACGATGTTTCATCTGCGTGTCACCAACATGCATTTTTCACCAACATGTCAGTCAAGTGATCAAGCCACAGAAATTCTTCTAGGCATCCTTTCTCAGAAAGCTACCCAGGATGTGGTCCACCAAAACAAGGGCGGACCCGAAGAGAGAGGAAGACATGGTGATCAAATGGGAACGATGCAGGACTCCAGGATGAGGGCACCGAGAGAGGAATCTACCTGGAAGCAGACTTGAATTTGTATAATGACAGAGAGAGACTCTAACAGGTGTGAGGAGAAGAAGGCTGCATCGAAAGGTTTTCTTATTGAGCATTCGGAGGGTGGGGGAAAACTGACCAATGACTTAAAAAAGAGTCAATTGCTAACTCAAAGTGTGCATGGGAAATGGACATTGAGGAACATTGCTTGGCTCAGCAGTAATCAAGCTTGCCGTCGCAAGGATGAAAAACACCGAGTATGGACTCAGCTTTCGAGTTGTGCTATAATGCTGGGATGGCCAGGGGAGGGGAGGGGAAGGGAGCAAGAGTCTGAAGCTCTCTGTCTTCTGGGGTAGGATGTTGAAGATCTGACACCAACCACACACTTACAAAGGCAGAGGTCAGCCTCTGAAGGAATGTGGCATACCTGGGTGTCACAGCTTGCCTGAATGCATAGCACTGTCCTAAGTCTACCACTTACAGTCTTCATAAACTGTGGGTGCACATGCAGGAGCATGTGTTCTCAAAAGGGATTAGGGACAAGAGGAGAAAGGAAGACTGACCAGAGGCAGAGAGGACACCAGAGAAGAGTCAGACAGCATATGGAGGAAGCAGGAAGGTGACCAGAAGGTGGCCACTTTGGAGTACACATGCATCATGTCTGCGTAACACAAACACGGAGTCAGGAGAGGTCAAGGGAAAAACAGAGCCCAGTGGAGCTGTGACCACAACCCCATACTCACCCCCGTGCTGCCTGAATGAGAGGAACCACGAACAGCACAGGGTCCATGCTGCTTGAGGTCCACCTGTGTCGTCCACCTCAGCCTGGGGAAGCACAAGCCTGTGGCAGTTAGCCTTGTGAATGACAGGCTATACCCCCGTGGCCTGAGCATGTGGACTTCATAGTAACACTTCTTGGCTGACCACTGTCCACACTGGAGTGGCAGAGATGCTCTTCTTTGTCCTAGTAAAATAACTAACATGACTTCCACAGCAGTTTCAGGTTTAGAGAAGTACAGTGTTTCCCCGTGGTGGTCCCTGGAGTCTCCCTGTGTCACCATGGAGGTCCCAAGGGTCTCTGTGTGCCACTCATGGAGGTTTCTGGGGTCTCTGTGTATCCCTGTGGAGGTTCCAGGGTCTCTGTAGGTCTCTGTAGAGGTCCCCAGGGTCTCTGTGCCCCATGGAGATCCCAAGAGTCCGTGTGTCCCTCATAGAGGTTCCTGGGGTCTCTTTATGTCCCCCATGGAGGTTCCTGGGGTCTCTGTATGTCTGCCATGGAGGTTCCTGGGCTCTCTATATGTCCCCACGGAGGTTCCTGGGGTCTCTGTATGCCCCTCATGGAGGTTCCTGGGGTCTCTATATGTGCCCCATGGAGGTTTCTGGGGTCTCTATATGTCTCCATGGAGGTTCCTGGGGTCTCTATGTCCTCCATGGAGGTTCCTGGGGTCTCTGTATGTCCCTGTGGAGGTTCCTGGGGTCTCTGTGTGTTGTCCCCCTATGGAGGTTCCTGGGGTCTCTGTATGTCCCTGTGGAGGTTCCTGGGAACTCTGTGTATCCCAATGGAGGTTCCAGGGTCTGTATGTATTGTCTCCCATGGGGGTTCCTGGGGTCTCTGTATGCCCCTCATGGAGGTTCCCAGGGTCTCTGTGTGTCACCCATGTAGGTTCCTGGGGTCTCTGTATGTCCTTGTGGAGGACCCCAGAGACTCCCTGTATCCTTATCACCCTTCTTCAGCTTCCCTCTATCTGACGGAGAGCAGGTTACTAGCAGCTCAGAACCCCAGGGATGGAGGCGTGACCCACAATGACCTTGGCTCTGCTCACTGTGCACATGGCAGGCTGTGATCCTCAGCACCCAGGGTCCAGAGACTCTCAGTGAGTAGCTGGCATGACTCAAGGTCTGGGCTGCAGGGCATGGGGGGAGGACAGGAAAAGGCCTGTGCCAGGAGGAGGCAGCTAAGCACTCACCATGGGTTTCTTTACCCTGCACCACATGCTTGGTAAGCCCAGCCTTCTCATCGCCTTACAACTTCTTCCAAACAGGGTCCTGGTGAGAGTTTAGCTTCCAGAACATAAGATATGACTGGAGAAGCTCCTCAAATAATTCAACCTCAAGTCACCCTGTGATAAGCATTTCCACTCTAGTGCCATGGTCTGAATCAGATGTCACCGGGGACAGGTGTTAAAGTTAAAATCCCTAGCAGAGAGCTATAGGGAGGTGGCAGGATCTTTAAGGCATTGGAGTGTGCCCTTAAAGGCTATAATAGGGTCCACCTGCCTCTTCCTCTCACGTGTCCACTGTGAGGCAAATGGTATTCCCACCGTGGTATGCTGCCTTCCTACAAGCCCAAAGGCACAGAGGCCAATCATGGCCTGGGATCTCCAAGCCTTCTCTCTAAATAGCTTGATTAATCTCAGATATTCATTACAGTCACAGGAAGTAAACCACCATACTTGGAGACCCACTCAAGAGAAAAGAAAGCACAATGCGCACACACACACACACACACACACACACACACACACACACACACACATCTTGCACATGACTGTCCACATCAGTGATGTCCACAACAACCCAAAGACAGGAACCACCCACAGGGACACCACTGAAGGAAGGACTAAGACAGTGAGGACCATCTTGGCGACAGAATATTACTCAGCTATGAAAAGGAACAACACTCCGCCACATGCCACCATGTGGATGAACCCCGGATACATGAAAGTCAGTGACAGACACCAGCTGCTCAGAGCCACCCCCAGCTTGGACAGATCCACAAGACAGAGAGCAGGTGGCCACTGGGGACTGAGACTGAAAAACAGAGACATGATCCTTAGGAGCAAGGTTTCTTCCTGAGATGGTGAAACTGCTGGACAAACTGCCTGTGCTGATGGCTTATGACTCCAGGAGTATCGTAGAAACTGTTAAGCTGCATAAAAATACTTTATGTTTTTGTTTTGTTTTGAGATGGAGTTTCTCTGTGTAGCCCTGGCTGTCCTGGAACTTGCTTTGGAGACTAGGCTGGCCTCGAACTCATAGAGATCTGCCTGGTTCTGCCTCCCGAGTGCTGAGATTAAAGACATGCGCCACCACTGCCCATCGAGCAGCACATTTTAAATGAGTGAACTGTGCATGGTGTAGGTTTTATGTCAATACAACCGAGTTTGGTTTTTTAGATTAATTTATTTTATGCACATGGGTGTTTTTCCTGAATGTCTGTCTGTACACCCTATGTGTACCTGGTGCCTTTGGAAGCCAGAAAAGGGTGTCAGATCCTCTGGCACTGGAGTTACAAGTGATTATGAGTGGCCACATGGGTGCCAGGAACTGAACCTGGATCCTCTGCAAGAACAAGTGTTCTTCACCATTGAGGCATCTCTCCAGCCCCAAAGCTGGTTTTTGGGTTGTCTGTTTTGCTTTTAAGCCAAGGGTCAGTGGAAAACCTCCATCTGCACCAGAGGAATGCTGGGCCTCATCTGGGCTTCACCTAATATGATGAGGCAGCAACAGCCTTCCTTTTCCCTGACCGTGAGGTGAAGGGGTCCTGCTCCCTTCTGTGCTGGCCATCAAAGTCCCCCATCTACTTTAGAATTGGGAACTAACAGGGACCCCCTATTATCACTATGCTCATAACTACTCAGTCCCTGTTCTGGGGCTCTGTGGAGACCACCCAGGATAAGAACTTCCCAGAAAGCTTTGCTGCGGCCAAGGGGCATGGCACAGCTGCACCCCTAAACCTTCACAGAATGCCCAAAACCAACCCAGAGGATTCATGTGTCCCATGCAGAGATGAGGCTGGAGCCAAGGTCAGCACTGGTCTCTGACCTCAGATCTGGCTGGCCATTAGTCAGGAGGGGTGGGATGGGCAGGGGCTGATGTGGGGTCTCCAGAGAGAGAGAATCAAGTGAGGTGGGTAAAGATCACATTCTGTCTTCACAGGCATCAGCTTGGATGACAGACTGACTGTCCTCCATGGAGATGGCACATCCAGTCCCAGTGAACACAAACAACTCTGGACAGCACCGCACAGGTGGCCCGCCCTGGCTATGAAGTCGGGGATCAGCCTCACACCCACCCTGCCGGACATTGGAGCGGCCAGCCAAGGAGGCCCAGTGTCAAGGACAGCAGAGGCTGTGCCCTACATCTGCCCCTGCAGCCCCAGTGGGCACCAGCCTGGGAAAGAGACATCCCTGTGGAGAGGCTGAGGGACAGGGCAGCTTTGATGAGGGAAGTCAGAAGAAAGCCTGCCTCTCAGGAAGCCCAGGCCAGGCTTCTTGGGTTCCCCAGAGGTCTCCGGGCACAGAGGTTCTCTCTGGCTACTGCCTGAGAGGCTTGGAGGCTTGAGTGCTCATGGGGTGGCTGAGCTCAGGCTCAAGCCAGGAAGAGAATACCAGAAAGGGGCTAAGGAAGGGGCAGCAAAGAGATGGGGGAGGGGCTGAGTGCAGGCTTGAGGTGACCCTGACGCCATCAGCAGAAGAGATCAACTAAGGTTGGGTGGTGGCGGCGCACACCTTTAATCCCAGCACTCGGGAGGCAGAGCCAGGCAGATCTCTGTGAGTTCGAGGCCAGCCTGGGCTACAGAGTGAGTTCCAGGACAGGCTCCAAAGCTACACAGAGAAACCCTGTCTCAAAAAAACAAAACAAAACAAAAAAACAAGTGAGAGGAAGAGAGAGAGAGAGAGAGATCAACTGGCTATCTAAGTACCTGTAGTATCCCCACCCCCATTGTACCCCCACCCCCGTGCCCCTGACCCCCATCAACGTCTTTCTGTATGTAAACTGCTTTCTAGATCATCAACTGCAGACATCACCCCAATATCAGGATAATGAGCAAAAGCAGGTCACTGTGCCACCCACAAACACCAACCATCCCTCTCCAGCAAAAACAAAGGACAGATACTTCCCAGCCAATCACAGCCCTGTTCCCCACAGTTCCCTCTCTAGAAAGCTGCCTCTCTTTCAGACAGCACCAGTATGGACTGAACCCTAAAGGGTTAGGGCCTCCCCCTACACCTGACCCCCAAAGCCCTAGCCCTTCAGTGGCTCCTTACAATACATCCTCACTCCAGGAATGAGCCCAAATCTTCACTCATGGTGGTGTCTGCAAGGCAGGAGCCAGGGGGACTCTGAGCTTTTCTGTGGAGGGACCCTGGTGGCTATGGAAGGGTTGGTCATCTGTCAGAGACCGTCAGTGAGGAGGAAGGGCCTGCGGCAGGGCAGCAAACCTGCCCTAGGGTGGGACATGGAGCAGCACTACAGACTAGGCCTACCAGCTTCTGACTCATAGAAGCCAAGAACCCACCCCAGGCCTGGTCCTGAGGGACTACCGCAGCTCCCCTACCTCACTCTGCCTCAGGGTAGCCATGTCCCCAGGGTACCAGCTGCACTTGGGACCCAGGAGATGGAAGTCCTCTCTAGAGACTCAAGCCCACCATCTCCTGGGGCCAGGGCTGCAGATGGCCCTGTGGGGAGTTGGCTACATTCCCTGGTACTGGAGGACCCAGTTTCCACTGAGTGCTAATAGTCCTGATGAGCCCTTCCAGGGGCTGGAAACTGAGGCAGGCAGGCAATTTCCTGAAGCCATGGAACACCCAGCTCACAGCCCTAGGTTCCTAGGCTGAACCTACACCCCATGACACTCTGGGCCACGGCTTCATCTCCAAACCTCTGTCTTGTTCCTCCACAGCAGATTGAGATACCTCCTAGGCTTCCAGGCACAGATGTACCAGAAAATAAAGAATGGAGTGAGAAATTCAAAGTTGGTCCTGATAGGAGGACTGGGTTACCCACCTGTCTCTTCCTCCCCTCCCCCTCTCCTAGCTCCTGTTCCCCGACTTGCTGCTCACTCCCCAGGGCTCACACATCTCTTCTCTTTGCTCCTTCAGCTAGTAGGACAGGATGCTGCTTCTGCAAGCTACCTCATGGTTGGGTGGGTATTGCTGAAGCCAACTCCAGCCCAGTCAACCCCTGCCTGTGGCTTCTCTGCTGCACTTTCTCAGAGACACATAGTCAAGCCCAGGGCCCTGGACATGGTGTAGTTCCTCGGGTCCTTCACAGAGATGATCAGGCAGGAGCCCTGACTGGTGTGATCCAGCAAGTGGGCCACAAAACGCTCCCTGAGGTGTCGTAGGCTCCTTCTGCAGGCTAAGAAGCCCACCAGCCCCGCTCCCACCATCCTGATTCTCCATCCAAAGTTACTTCCACAGATGGCTTTCTCCAGGTCACAGACACCACCCTGTCTCCTATGTCCTCTGCTCCACCCACATCATGCAAGGAACCCACATGGGCTCCAGAGCGACTAACCGCCGAACAGTCCTGGGTCGGTCTGTACATGCATCCTCAGAGCCAGCTGGTTTTGTGTCACAGCCTCTAATGACAAGAACCACAAACCCTGAGCAGTGACCCTGAGTCTGTCACTGTAAGCACTTGCTGGGCACCCACTGTGTGCCTGGCACGGTGCTGGGAGCTCTGGGAGAAAGAAACCAACCCACTGCGTGCCTGGCAGTCTACCTCCCTCCCAACCAGCACTCACAGATACAATCTACAGAAAACCCTAGAAGCCAATAATAAAACAACTAGTACGGTTTAAAAACCGGCGAGAGCTAAACAGACAGCGCAGACAGACAGACACCCAGACAGTAGCAGCATGCACTGTGTGTGAAGAGACGCCAACATCCAGCACCGCAGGAAGCATAAACAAGATCGTAGCAAGACACCGTGGGCCTGGGTGGCTGCAGTCTGAAGGGCAGTAATAACAGGTGTGGGTGAGCCTGGGGTGAGGCTGTGGGGAACTGGAGTCCTCACACACGGCAAGCAGGAATGGGAGAGAGAGCAGCAGCTGGTCAGCTGGCCAGCTGGCTCCTCAAAAGGTAAGGAAGGGCCAGTCACCCCACAGGACCCCGACAGCCCACTTCTGGCACCCCCGAGAGAACTGAAACTACACATACACATAGAATCACAACAGCACCACTCACTCTCGTCAGGGGAGACCAATGCAAAAGCCCAGCAGAGGACGGGCCATGTGCTCACCAAACAATGGAGTACTACTCAGACAGAAAAAGGAATGAAGTACCAATACCGAGGATTGAGAATGTTACCCTCAGTGAAAGGGCCAGTCACACAGATCACACACACAGGTGTGATCCCACGTGTCTGAAATGGTAAATCTGGGGACAGGAAGCAGGTTAATGGTCAGCAGGCATGAAGGAGGGTACAGAGATGGGTGGAGCTAGAAAGTGTTCCAGACAGGCTGGACCTGATCACAGGTAGTACAGACCTGTGATCCCAGAACTGGGGAGGCTGAGGCAGGACTGCCTAAATTTGAGGCCAGCCTGAGCTACGGTGAGACCCTGCTCAGTTGTTAGAATGCTGGCCTTGGAAGAGCAAGGGCCGGGGTTCAATCCCCAGAATCCACATAGAGAAGCCAGGCATGGCAGCACCGAATTGTAATGCCTACTGTGGGCGGTAGAGACAGGCAGATCTCTAAAGTTCACTGGCCATCCAGCCTAGCCTAGCCAGCAAGGCCCAGGCCAGTGAGAGACCCTGTCACATATAAAACAAGGACGGTACCTAAGGAGGAACATGTGGGGTTGACTTCCACTGCCACATACATGCACCCGCATGCACATGCAGAGACAAAAGAAGAAGAAGAAAGGACTAGTGATGCATACACTAAAAAACAGAAAGAAAACAACAACAAAAAACACTACAACGTGCACTGGAAGAGAATGAATTTTTATGTGAATTCTATCTCAATAAAGTTCTCATCAAAAATGTTGTCAAAATGCCATTTTCTCCCTCTCGGGGCGCAAACCCGACCCGCACCAGCGTCTGAGCATGCCCGTGGGGCTGTGATGCCTGATGTGTTGGTTTCCGTTCTGTTACTGTGGTAATACACTGACCAAGAGCAGCTTAGGAGAGGAGAGGGTTCATTTGGTTTACACTTCCTTGTCACATCTATCACCAAGGGAAGTCAGGGCAGAACCCGTGGAGGAACACCCTTTACCGGCTTGTTCTACATGGCTCCTCAGCCTGCCTTCTTCCAGCTCCCAGGACCACCTGCTCAGGGATGGCACTGCCCCAGTGGGTTAGGTTAATCAAGAAGTTGCCCCACAGACTTGCCCAGAGGACAACCTGATTGATGTTCCCTCTTGTCAGGTGATTCTAGTTAGAGGTGATAAAAAACTAACCACCACGATTGCCCCAGAGGTAACTCCACAAAGAGCTCCCCCAGCCTTCCTCTGTGTTGGAAACCCTTCCTGGGGAAGCTGGCCATGGCTCCTCCTAAAATGAACACTTCCTCTTCCCAGGGGCAACAAGCAGGAGACAGGCACTTCCTGAGAGGCGACAGTTCTTGGGACCTCAGCACAGCAGTAGTAGAGGGTTCCATTGCCTGACCCTGCACATGGTACAGGCAGCCTGTCCAGAATCCCCGCCCGCCCCCCCCCCCCACGGGCAAGGCCGTGTCTCTGGCCCAGCCGTCCTCATTTCCACGCTTCTTGGAACACCTGCTGCTCATTTGCAAAATGGGGTGGGGGGTCCCCCGCTTTCCCTGCCTGGAGACTAAGCAGCCAAGGTCTGGGATGTTGCTGATGCAACCCAAGTCAGGAACATTCAGGTCCATGTTGCCGAGCTGGGGACCAGGTGCAGGCCCAAGAAAGATGCTGGGTACCCTATGCTGTGGGGAGGGAGTGGGGTGCCTGGTGGAGGTGGCAGATGCAAAAGGTGGCAAAGTCAGCCTCTGTCACATGGCCTCAATCCCTACTTTCAGATTTACTCTCCTGGAGGTACCTTCTGGCTCTGGCCATCTATCTGTTCTTCTTCTTTTTTTTTTTTTTTTTTTTTTGGTTTTTCGAGACAGGGTTTCTCTGCGTAGCTTTGGCGCCTGTCCTAGAACTTACTCTGTAGACCAGGCTGGCCTCAAATTCACAGAGATCCTCCTGGCTCTGCCTCCCGAGTGTTGGGATTAAAGGCGTGTACCACTACCGCCCGGCTAATCTACCTGTTCTTGTCCTCACTGTGCAAGAACTGAAACCCAGCAGTCTAGGTTCAGGCATTTGTGGTGATCAGTGTTCCTCTTTGGGGTTCTGTGAACATCTAGAAGGGGGCACACAGCACTGTAAGTCTGCAGAGCCTGTATGCTTCTGCCAGAGAGTGAGTGGTTTTATCAAGGGGCATTTACTGGGCAAATGCTCTGACCCACCAGAGATCAGCCTGCTGCTGCTGCTGAGTCCACAGCCCCAGCTCCTCACCACTCTGATCCGGTATCTATGAAGGACGGGGGTGGGGGTGGGGGTGGGTGGCTGACACATGATCCTCCATCAGGAAACCAGGGGATGGTGGAGATAGTGTGGAAACCAGTTGGGTTCTGCTGTCCACCAACCACATGACCTCAGTAAGCCACACACACCCCCATGGCCCTCACTTTTCTAATCTCTCTGAAGGGATTGTTGGCTATGCATTCTGGCTTACAGTTTTGGGGGCTCCGGGCTGTGACTGTCTACTCTGCCCCACTTTGGGTGAGATAGTCCACATGGTCACAGGTCTATGAGAGGAGGTCATGGCTGTGGCAGCAGGAGAGGGGGCTGCTTGCTCACAGTTCAGGCAGAGAGGGAGAGGGGAAAACTCACCTTCATCTGCCTTTCCCTTTTGATTCAGTATGAGATGATGGTTTCCACATTCAGGGCATCTTCCCTCCATCATTAGCCCCCTCCACCAAATGTTCTCACAGATACACCAGTGCCCTAGGCGATTCCTAGTTCCATCAAGTCTACAATCAAAATTAGCCACCATAGCCACAGAGAAGGCCACCTGAAGATGGTGGCAGAGACGAAACCATAGCCACTGTGATTAGAAATGTATAGTCTACCCTGCTTATATTAAAGGAAGCCCCTCAGCTGCTTCCTGAAACACTGACCCAGGGTCAGCCCTCTCTGCTACAGCCATCCTGGGGTCTATCTGCTTTTCTCCAACACCAGCCTGGGATGTCACTCCCTAAGAGTCTCATTTCCATGGCCTTGAAATAAGACCATGGCACCACCAGAGACGGAGGCACTCTCAGGGTTCTGATGCAAGCTGGAGTGTTCGGGATCAACCAGGCTTCCCTGGAGGCAGGAATCAGCCTCACCTGGGGAAATCATGGAGCATCCAAGGGCTCAGTTACCCCTTCACCTGCATTTCTGGGTGAGCCCAGTTCATGGTGTTCCACAAAGCACTCCACACAGACTTCGTACTCAGCTGAGATATGGGTACACCAGGACCACACATAGTGATTCTAGTACGCAGCAGAGCTGGGAGGCATCTGGCCAAACTGTGGTTCTCAGAGCATTCCCTGGGTTGGCACCAGCCACACCTGAGCTCTGTAAGATGTCTTCTACATTCCTGAGTGATATCCCAGCCCAGAAATTCAAGAAGGCTGACAATCTGTGTCTAGGCACTTTTCCCAGGTGGTTCTATCACATGCACAGGCCTAGACTCAGAGAGGCAGCCCATGCTTCACTGGCTGGCAGGAAGCACCAGGTCTTGCTTCTCAGGACAGTGTTTGCATCTTAGAGTCCCTCCCAGATTCAGGTGATGACCTGCGACATTTCTGGGAAGTGGGGAGACAGCACCTGCTGAGCAGGACGAGGTCAATACTCCACCACAGAGACTAAGAGGTAGAGGAAGGAGCAGAGGATTCTCTTTTTTTGTTGTTGTTTTGTTTTGTTTTGTTTTGTTTTTCAAGACAGAGTTTCTCTGTGTAGCTTTGCGCCTTTCCTGGAACTTTGGAGACCAGGCTGGCCTTGAACTCACAGAGATCCACCTGGTTCTGCCTCCCGAGTGCTGGGATTAAAGGCGTGCACCACCACCGCCCGGTGAGGATTCTCATGAAGCTAGGAACCTGGGGTGGACTTCCAAACACAGATGGAGCCTCCCTGCCCTGGGAGGTCTCTGCTGCTCCTTCAGGATGCACATGGAATTCTGATTTGTGGGACTTTCCTTCAGCAACCCTGAAGTCTGGAAGGACAGACCCCAAGTTATATTACATATTTTTACATCTGTATCCAGATGGCTTGCTTTTCCTGGAGATCATGTCACCCTATTTCTTGTTTCTGTCTTTCTTTTATCTCATCTCTTCCGCTCCTGCAAACCACGCCCTGCACACAGCCAGGCCCAGCCAACAAGTGCAGCCAATTACAAGGCAGGCCCTGTTGCTGCACTGTGTCCTGAACACAGGAAGACCTCTGTGAGAGCCTCTTGATGACCTGGATGCTTCCAGCCGAGGAGGGCAGCATCAGAGAGGTGGTTCTCACGCAGGCAGGGAGGCCAAGTACTTCCTCTTTCCAGCACTCTACAAGGAACGTGCTTGCTCAGCAGAGGTCCAGAACCATCTCCAGACATGAGTGCATCTCACTGTTAGACCGTTATCAGCATTATTTGTTCACCCAGGACCACTGACTTGTCTCAAATGCTGGTTGACCAAATGCTAGTAATAAAATATTGTAACAGGGATATGGTAGACAGCACCCAAATGTGAGGCTGACCCAGTCACACATCTTATGGAGATGTTTCCATCTGGATACTCCAGCTGTCCAGAGGAAATGGACACCAGGAACAATGGTGAAACTAAACATTACCTTCATTTTCAAGTTTACTGAGCAACTACTACATGCTGGCAATATTTAGTCCCTGGCCATATGGCAGTGACCACCAGCAATACCCCTTCCTGCAAGAGGGAACACTTCAGGCCATCATATCCTACAGGCCCTTCTGCAGTGACAATAACAGTCCCTCTCTGTGCTGTTCACCACAGGAGCCACCGCTCCACAAACCATAGAGCATTTGAGATGTGGCTGGTGCACCAAGGAGCTGACTCCTTACACTGTATTGCATTCAATTAGATTTAAATGCAAATGGTTGCACGTGGCTAGAGGCCAAGGCCAGTGGGGTGGGGAGGGCTGGTCTAGGTGATTAATCCACTAAGGCCGATCTAAAGAGAAAGCACAAGACTCTCTCTCATCAGCCACCATAGACAGAACCATTCCTCCACCATCTGCCTTTGGCTGTGCACTGGCCACATCCCACGAACCCAGCACACAACCTAAGATGGTAGTAAACTTGGATTGTACTTAGGGCAGCCAGTCTTCCTGAAGCCTCACCCACTAGACAGCACTAGAAGGTGAGTAGGGTGTCTTGTACGTAGTACGGGGTGAGTGAGACAGCCCAGCAGCTGGACTGGTCATGTTTCTTGAAGCATAAACAGCGGGCAGCGTGGTAGACACACCGACTAGGCACACAGTACACAGGAGAGTTCAGGGCCAAGGGTCTACTCTTGAGCCCACTGGGTTTGGCCCCAGAAAGTCACCTGCTCGGCATTTGAGTCCAGAGCACTCCGTGAGCTGGGGAGCTCTCCGAGGTGCTGAAGGTCCTCAGGGCCATCTCCTTAGGAGCCACCCAGCTCAATGTGAAACCCAGGACAGAGATGGCTCATTGGGTAAACATGCTTGCTGCCAAGCCTGGTGATTTGTGTTAATTCTGTTGGACCCACACAGTGAAAGGAGAGAACCAATTCCTGCAAGTTGTCCTCTGGTCTTTACATACGCAGCAGCCTGGCACAAGCAAACAAACAAATACATAAAGGCTTTTTAGAAATAAAAATGGACTCCGGGGCTGGAGATGTAGCTCAGTTGGTAGAGTGTGTGCATAGCACACGAGAAGCCCTGGGTTTGATCCCCAACAACACATAAAGTGGGTGTGGTGACCTGCGCCTGTAATCCCAGCACTCAGGAGGTCAAGGCTAGATGATAAGAAATTAAAGGGTCATCTCAAGTACACAGAGAATTCAAGGCCAGCTTGGGCTACATGAGACCCTGTCTCAACAACGACAAAACACAGGGCCAGTGAGATAGCTCAGTGGATAAAGGTACTTTCTGTGTGAGCCTGATAACCTGAGTTCAATCCCCAGAGGCCACATAAAGGTGGAAGGAGGCTGTCCTCTGACCTCTACATACGTGACGTGGCATGTACACACCTACACTTGCCCACACTTTATACACACACAATAATGATAAATTAAAAACTTGTTAAGCATTTAAAAAAAAAAAAAAAAAGATCTCCACTTGGGAGCTGAAGAAGAAGGATTTCTGCAAGGTCCAGGCCAGCTTAGGCTACAGAGTGAATATCAGGCCAGTCTGGACTACACAGTAAGTCCCTGTCTCAAAAGAAATAAAACACAACAACTACGCCAGAAAGATCGGAATCCTCTACAGTGGCATGTCCTCCACGGCCAGCGTGGAGGGGCTACTATGGAGAGTATCTGCAAGCATGTCCACTCGCTACATTGAGAATTGTGGAGACCTAGGGTGCTGAGGAAGACGTGCCCCCACCCAGGACACCAGCACAATCTCTTCTAGAGCCATCCTCTCTCTAGCCCAGGTCCTCATAGAGGACAGGGCAGAGCCCCCTTACCTCAGGTCACCCAGGAGTCCACACTAGGTGCTCTCAGATACCACTCTCAAGGGAATTGATGACCCTCCAGGCTCACATCAGGTCCCCAGTGCCAGCAGTTGAGGCTGAGGTGGGGGAGGGAACACTTCTCACCAACCCTTCTTTCTCAGCTATAATTGGAACAAAGAACTAGTCATTTGCTCCTTTCTCCTTTCACCTGATGGAGCCTGTCAACGTCCCCCTCCCTCGGTGGTGAAAAGAGACTGAGGAAATGTCTTCATCTTCCAAGACCGAGTATGCGCTTCTTTTCAGAACCAAGCTTCTCGGGGCAGAATGTCTGTGTGGATGGGCTGATGGTTTGGTTGTACCCCCTTCGCCCAGGCACCTGGATTTTTTCAATCAAAGCTTTCCTCACAGTCAAGCATGGAAGGCAGTTTAAGCAGCTGGGCACGGTAGCACAGACCTGGAATCCTCAGCACTCAGGAGACTGAGGTAGGAGGGTCACCAGTTCAAGGCCAGCCTAAACAACTTAGCAAGACCCGATCCAAAATAAAATTTAAAAAAAAAAAA
Source organism: Peromyscus eremicus (assembly GCF_949786415.1). Classification (NCBI taxonomy): domain Eukaryota; kingdom Metazoa; phylum Chordata; class Mammalia; order Rodentia; family Cricetidae; genus Peromyscus; species Peromyscus eremicus. Next base: position 86,278,631 of record NC_081420.1, read on the forward strand.
AAAAAAAGTTAAAAAGAGGGCTGGGGATATAGCTCAGTGGCAGAGTGTCTACCCAGCATGGCAAGGTCCTAGGTTCAAACCCTGGTACTGACTGAAAGAAAAACTCAGTCTGTATCGTCTGATAACAGTTTCTCTTCACAGGGGGCAGCAATGCCAGAGGCTGAGGTTTAAAATGGAAACAGCTGCACCACCTTTTCATCAGAACTCCACATTTACAGGGTGGCAGGGACTCCCGGCGGCGGCCCTCAGCTATGGCGGAGCAAACAAAGCCAGGAGATACATGTGGCTGCTTCGGGGGACAGGGTGGAAGATCCGAGGGTGGCAGGTGTATTGTGCGCGTGTGTGTGCGCAGGCGCCTGGGTGGATCTGAGTTCTTACTGTGGGTGTGTGTGATGTGTGTGGGCTGTGGAATCTGGGCCGGTGAACGGGACCTGCTCGTATGGGGAGTGGGGAGGCCGGGGCGTACGATGACTCATCTCTCAGAGTGTGGGAGGGTTTATGGGGGGGGTTGACTTTTTGGTCCAAGGCATCCAGAGGAAGCCTTGTTTATCTTCAGAAAGTAAGGAGGTCCTAGGGTCTCAATGTGACGACGGTGATGGCTGCCAGAGCACGCATCTGCCTGAACCTAGAGGTACTGTCCCCGGCATGGGAAAGAGGATGTGGAAGAGACAACAGGCAGTTCACAAAGGCAGTTTATAAGAAGGCAACACAAAGAAAAGCTAACTTAGAATCCCAGCTCTTCTCAAGGCTCCTGGCTCGAAGTCTCTGCTGCCCAGTGAGTGACATGGGAAGTGTAAGAGACACAGTAAGTATCTCCCATCACCTCTGGCTGTCACCTGTATGGTCATCTCAGTCCTGTCTGTCTGATGGTTCTCCTAGGAGCTGTGAACAGTTATGTTCTCTGCACGTGAACTGTAAGGATGAAAAGAATGCCCACTTTGTTCCTGGCAGAGCCTGGGATTCCACCCTCAGCTCATCCTCGCCCACTCCACAGTATTATCCTTTTGCAAAGACAAAGGGACAGAAGCTCAGAGAGGTTAAGCAACTTGCCCAAAGTCACAAAGCAGATCCCTGGCAAGGCCAGCTGGTCAATGTCCCAAAAGCTTATACTCCTGCTGCCCCCACCCCATCCCTGGGGCCTCATACGGACTTCAAGAGTCACTCACTGGGCTCACATCAGGAGCAATGCCTGACTGTGCCTGGGGGAGGGCAAGCTGGAGGAGGACTTGGCAGAAGCGTGCCTAGTGGAAACGGGTTCCGTACCAACTGCAGCTGAATGCAGAATACATTTTCTGTTCATGACAACCACCGCTTCTCCAAGTCAGCCTTGGACGTTGAGCAAAAGTTGTGGAGTTCTGCTGCTGTCTGCCCCAATCGCTGTATAAAACTGAAGGTGTGCCGAGGCTGGGACTACTCACTCAAGAGAACCAGTCCTTCTTAACTGAGGACTGGGGGCCCACCAGGTCAGGGGACGTGGTACCCAGGCCCTGACCTGCTCTCGCAGTTGACCACACCCCACCCAGGGTTCACAGAATGATTTCCCCAGTGTCTGAGTTCTTAAAGGTTTACCCCTTCCTAACAAAAAGCTGGTCATGTTCAGAAAAAAATGGATCTGGACACCTGTACTTGAACATCTAGAGCAAGAAGGGCCAGCTTAATTTCAGTCATGCTATGTCAACATCCAAAAGTTGGAGAACCAGCCCTGAGACCAGATCCACATGCCTACCTCTCTGCCATGCACTCCAGGGAAAGTGGTAAGAACTGAAACCCCCTTGAGGGGTTCAGAGTAAAAGGAGTACCCCTGAGCAATATCAGGTAGTGAGGAGCAAGGGGTTGTGACCCCAGACACGGGGGGTTCAGCCACAAGGCTAGGCTCTGAACCTCTGCTCACATGCAACCCTGGTCCAATTGACTACACTTCAAAGCAGTACTTCAGGGAAGTACTACAGGAGGCCAAAGGCTTGGAAAGCTCCCAGTAGAGGCCTAAGATCCTCAGGAAGTCATCTAGGGGATGATCTCAGCACACCAGGCCCTGAGTCCCTGGCCGACCCAATGCCTGCTCCCAACTCCCCATGGAGAATTGCTACCATCCTCTTAAGTGAACACTCTGGAAAGATCATGTCTGCTTTGCTGTTTCTGAGTTCCCAGAGCTTACAGCATCTGGCCATAGTAAGTGTTCCATAAACATTTGTTGACGGGGAGGTAAGAATTCTTTAGGCCAATGGAGATAGATATCTGGGGTGTGGGCAGGCCTGGATGTAGAGCCCCACCCTCAAGTGTTCTGGGATTTTCCTCTTCTGATGGGTCCAGTCACCCCAGAGTACCATGATAGCTGTTCCAGAGCAGACACCTCTGAAAGGCAGTTTTGCAGAACAGTCTATCCAGAGCCCTGAGTGATGTCTGCCCTGGGCCACAATTGCCTGCTAAGGATCCCTGCTGGGAACACCAGACTGCTTGACCACCCACCTTGGCCACCCACACCTGCTGCAAGGACCTAACCAAGACTGAGTGTGAGTACACATGTATGTATACACACACACACAGACACACACACACACACACACACACACACACACACACGCACGCAGGCACGCACGCACGCGTGCCTGGAACCTCAGAAGGGCCTCAATGCCCCAGGGTCAGGGAAACTCTCCAGCCTTATCCACGAAAACAACAGTACAGAAAAGGCCGCCTGGGACCAGGGCTGGGCAAGGCACAGACAGGCAGGAGCATTATATAATTAACTGCCCAGACTCCGCCTCCTCTTCGGGTAATAACGAACCTGCCTTTCAGTTGCATAAGCCAAAATAATAATTACTTTCCAGCCCTGATCACTCCTAGATGTGGCCCGGAGCAGGTGCTGGCTTCAGGCAGGAGCTGGCTTCAGGCACAGAGAACACACAGAGGCTCCACCAAGCTCTCTATTCCCGGCAGAAGCCCAAGTCACTGCTGCATCTCACTCCCTTCCCAGGCATCCATGCCCGAAAAATCCGAAGCCGCCCAGGCCCAGAGGGAGGCAAGAGAACAGCCTCTTGGGATGAGCGCCTGGAGGGGGAGGGGGCCTCCAGGCAGAGTCCGCTTTGGGGTCTGACTTCCAGGACCTTTAACTATTCCCGAGGTCTCAGCACTGCTGAGGAGTGGGCACGGGAGTGTGTCCAGGTAAGGTAGAGGCTGCCAAGCCAGCTAGGACTTCTGAACAGAAACCGTCACACTGGCAATTCCCTGGCTTCCGGCACCGGCTCTGCCCGGACTGTGGTGGCATCTTACACCGGAGGCGCAGAGCGATTCCCTAAACTAAAGGTGAAAATGATTCAGCCACTGAACGGCCAGATTCCTGGGCTCCCGCTAAACAGATGGGCCTCCTTCCTCCCTCCCTCCCTTCAGCAGCCTGCTTCGACAGCCTGTGTCCAACCACCTAGAAGTTTATTGCCTTGCTGTTTGATTTGGTCGGCATCCCCCGCCTCTGGCGCTCCCAGCGCTCCCTCTCCATTGGCTTGGGTTGCTTTAGGACTGAGGGAGGCCCTGGGCACCGCAGGAAAACAAGAAGCTAACCGGGGCCTGACTCTGGGGACACCAGGCAGGCAACACCAATGGAGGGGAAGGGTCTATCTTCAGGCTCCTCCTGCTTTGGCTGGTCCCAGAGGTGGCAGAGGGCCCGGCCTGGCCTTCCGGCAGGTGCAGATCTCCGGCCTGCTCCTCAGGATATGCTGAGACTTTGGCTCAGCTGCTGCAGCAGGGCCCTACTGCTGGAGAGCCCCCAGCCCTTGGGTTGGCACGGGCCACTGTCCCCATCAAGCGTGGGGCAACCTGTGGCCAGGGGCCCGCTAAGGCCTCCTGGGAACCTAGGAGATGCCCCAGGAGCCCATAGCCCAATTGGAAGGCGAGGCTCAACTTCCCGGGAGGTAAACAGAAGGAGAAAGAGGGGGACAGTCCTCATTCCTCCCCCGCCCCCGCTGCCCGCACCTACCTCCATCCGAGTAGGTCTCCGTGCCGTAGCCATCCTGCAGTCCGTTGCTCCAGGTCCCTTCGTATTTGGCCCCGTTGCCCGTGCACTCCCGCACACCGTAGCGCCCCTTAAATCCGTGCGTCCACTCGCCCTTGTACACCCACTTCCCCTTGCTCTCCAGGCCGATGCCGTGGCGCTTGCCCTGCGCCCAGGTGCCTTGGTACGTGTTGCCGCTGGGCCAGGTGTAGACGCCCAGCACCTCAAAGCCGTGGCTCCACGAGCCGGTGTATTCGCCCTGGCCCTTCGGGCCGGTGCAGACGCCATGGCCGTGCGCCTTGCCGTCCTCCCAGCCTCCGCAGTAGGACCCTCCATCGTCAAAATTAAACCTACCCCCACTGGACATGCATGTAACGCGGTTTGCGAATCCCGCAAGCGGTGAAAGAAAAAAAAAAAACCCAAAACAAGGCGATCAACAAACCGGAGTCTTGGTTGGCTGGCTGGCTTTTTGTTGCGATGCTCTTTTCGGGGGAGGAGGGGGGGAGGACAGAGCACGCCCGCGACCCCGCGCGCGGACCGGCGGCGGCGTCTAGGTCCGCCCGCGGCGATTGTTCATTTTCGAGCTGCGCCGGAGCCTGACCAGCGTCTCGCGCTCCCGCTGGAGACAGGACCGGGAGGAGGCGGGGGAGGGGCGGCGCAGGGCGGGGGAGCGGCTGGTGCCCGCGGCTCCACCTCGCCGCCAGGGCCCCTCGCCGCGCGCCCCGGGAGCGGGAGGGCGCGGGGCGCGGCTCAGGCCCGGGCGGCGGGGCCCGCGGGCGGCGGCGCGCGCGGCTGCACCGATCCCGGCCGGCCCGGGCGGCGGCACTGCGGCGGCGGCGTGCGCTCCGGGCCCCGGCAGGCGCGCGGCCGCCTAAAGAGGGGCGCTGGCGGCCGCGCGCGCGCACGCGGGGACCCCGGGGCGCCCTGCCCCTCCCCCGGCCCGGGGTCCGGACGGCGCGCCCCAGCCTCCCCTGGCAGGGGCTGGGATTTAAAGGGACAGGAACTGCGTAACGGGAAGGAACCGGGCACCGCGAGCGCACGCCGCGGCCGGGAGCCGGGACGAGTCGCGGGCGCCGCAGGCAGTGGAGGGCCGCGCGGTCCCCACCCCGTTAGCCGAGGGGATGCCAGCACCGCGGCCCCGCGCTGGCCGCGACTTGACGGCGAGGCTCCTGCAAACCACAGGTGGTTTCTCCCTGTGACACACACTCCCTCCTTCCTCCTTCAGGGCTACTGGGGGTCCCCCGGGAGGAGCTCACCTCGGAAAACACGCCTTTAGCGAATAGCGTTTAGCCCCCCCCCCCCAAAGATTAATAGAAAGTTGGGCCACACGTTTGCATCTTGGAGCAAAGCCACCAAATCCTGTGCGTCCTGAGTCCTGTGCCCTGGCCAACAGGTATCCCCCCATTCCAGAAGCGGTCGCTCGTCGGGGTCCCCACTCCGCGATTATTTTGTCTCTCTCCACTCATTACCCACCCCCCACTAAGAGATGATGTCTGATTCTTGGACCTCAGCATCCTGGGACTAATTGAAAATGCATTTCCTGGACCATCAATCCAAAGACAAGAGCCCGCATCCCCTGCCCTCTCGGAATGCGCACAGGGAATGGCAGCGGGTGGTGCAGTGGGCTGAGGGGGGGGGGGGTTAGTATGGCTTCACAGGTGCACAGGGTCGGAGTTAGTGGGGGCTGGTGGTGACAGGTGGCCCAGTGAGCTCAGAATCACGGCCCAGGCGGTGGAGTCCCAGGCTGAGAGCAGAAGAGGTATGGAGTGGCACCTGCAGCTAGCCAGGGTCTCTACTGGGAGAGTCGCCTGCAGCTAAAGGAGTTCTCAAGATCATAGGGGTGCTTCCAGAACCCCAGATTTCAACCCCAAACCCAACCCCTTGCTTTAGGCACAACACCCTCTCCTTAAAGACCACCAGCCAAGTGGCAGTCCTTTTCTTCCCAAAGACGTTGGGAAGGTGCCAGTTCCAGCTCTGGGTCCATGGTTTCCTGTCACTCTGGTCCCTGACTCAGGGTTCCCCTTCAGGTGGTCCTCTGAATGCCTATGGTGGACTGCTGGGCGCAGCACATCATGGACTTTACTGGAAGTTGGCGTGGCTGCCATACTCCTTGGGGGGAGGGGGGGCACTGGGTCGTCATTCTTCCAGACCGCGCTTGCTCTCCTCAGACTTGCTTTGCTTCTATACATTTTAATATGTTAATCTAAATGGGTACGAAACAGTATATTGAGTCTGTTAGGTGTAAATGAAAATCATTGATTATGAGTATGTGGTCAAATAGGCCACAGACTCATCTTTCTTAGGCTCGGTTTCAAATTCTGATTCCAGTTTCCAGGCTGTGTGGCTGTTTGGGTAGCCACTTCATGTCCCTGCGCTCAGTTGCCTGACCTATAAAGTGGGGCTAACAACAGTTCCAATAGGGTCGCTGTGAGGATCCAAGGACCTAGTAAGTATAGGGATCTAAAAGGGAGTAGGACTACCACTGAGATGTGGTGATGGGGATGCCTGGCTCTCAACCTGCTCCCTTCCCCTACACTGTAGGAACAAACCATGCCATCACTCCCGGCAACACACTGCGTCTTCTTCCATTTTATTTCCTGCCCCCTTTTGCTGACTCGGCAGCCCTTGCCTGCACAGCACTGCATGGCAAACGCATTCCCTCTGGGAAGTGGTGATGGCCTCAAGCCAGATAACGAGGTACTGCTACCCCCCGCCATGCATGCCTTTCCTTCCCTGCCATTCTGTCCACCCTTCCCTGCGCTCCCCTTCTTATCTCCCACTCCCAGGGTCGCTCAGGCAGTGACCTGCTCTAGTCTCTGGGGTGCAGATATTTGAGGCATGTTTGTGCAGTTTGGAACCATTTGCCCCATAAAGTAGGACTGGAGCTATTGATTGCATTGAAGAGGAATTTTGCCAAAGTGATTTAAACACAGTACCACCCAGCAACTTAAAACAAGAGCCAAGGAAGAAGCAAAGCTACCCTCGCAAGCAGGCTCCTGCAGCCTCTCACTGGGGATGAAGTCAGGGCCTTGTGTGTTTGTGCTAGGCAAGTGCTCTACCACTGAGCTGCAGCCTTCATCCTCCATGGACCCTTGGGTGCTGAGCTTGTCTGGAAACCTTGCCTCAGTGACCTCATGTGGAGCCACACACTCTCCTCATCTAGAAAACTGCCTGGCCCTCCTGGGTGAGAGCTTTGCTAATGGGAAAATAATGACATTTGAGGTCCTAGCCCTCTCTAGCCTCGGGCATCACGATTTGTTGTTTGCTGGTCTCTCCCCATGCCCAGGATGTTTTCTGGTTGTAACTTGGTGGTGGTGACTGCTCTGGCTTCTCTGTGTAGAGAAAGTCCCCTTTTCACGTCCACATGAGCTTATTTGTCTCCTTGAAAGAACTCAGCCGAAGGACTGAGGAGTTAGCTCAGTGGTAGAATGTTTGTCCAGTATACGGGAGGTCCTGGGTTCAATCCCTGTTACCTACTCATCCCAAGAAGGAGATGTAATTAAGGTAAAACTGAGAACTGACTGGAAATTATTTCAAATTGTCAAGAAAACATCTATAAAATACAATATTTTGGGCATGAAGAGATGGCTCGGAGGTTAAGATCACTTGCTTGCTCATGCAGAGTATCCAGGTTGAGTTCTCAGTATCCTCATTGAGTGGCTCAAAACCATGGGCAATCCCAGTTCCAGGGAATCAGACACCCTCTTCTGGATCCCACAAGCACTGCGTACATGTGGCATACATACATGCAAACACTGCACACACAACACACACACAAATAAATAAATAAATAAAATTAAAGTATACTCATATTTACCATGCTCATACTCCATATGCCCAAAGCAAAATCTCCCATATGAATGCTTCTTGGATGTGTGGTCAACCCTCCTCCCACACCTAGATGGGCCCTGCCTTCCCATCCCCTGAACCCTGACTGGCTGGCAAACACAACAGAAGTTAGTTCATGAGCAGTGAGTGGCAGCGTCAAACTCTTGGGAGGCTGCTGGAGCTCAGGACAGTTACCATTGCTGTAAGAAAGCCCAAACAGTGCATAGGCAGAGAGAGAGAGACAGAGAGACAGACAGAGACAGAGAGACAGAGAGAGACAGAGACTCACAGAGGCAGCCAGTATCCAGGAAGAGCCATGCACACACTGTCCTGAGAGGAAATCCTCCTATTCCAATCTTTTTATATTCTTAGTCTCTGAATAAAATGAACTGTTGTTTTAAGCCAAGGGTCATGCAAACTCCAGCTTGTTGTTGTTTTTTTTTTTTACACAGTTTTATTTTGTTTTATAACACAGTCATGGCCATGCACTTAGGGTGTCCATAACTCTCTATCGACACTGACACTCTAACAGGCATATTGAGCAGTTCTATTAGACACCACATAGCTCACAAAGCTGAAGTCATTAACACTTGAGTGACTTGGGGGGGGGGCGCGATTCGAGACAGAGTCTCACTGTGTAGTTTTGGTGCCTGTCCTGTATCTTGCTCTGTAGACCAGGCTGGCCTCGAACTCACAGATATCCTTCTGGCTCTGCCTCCTGAGTGCTGGGATTAAAGGCATGCACCAACACCGCCCAGCTTGAGTGACTTTTTTGGTTGTTCGTTTCATACAAGATCTCACACAACCCAGGCTGACCTTGAACTTCTGATCCCCCTGAGTGCTGGGATTACAGATATGCACATGTCTGGGTTATGTGCTCCTGGGGATTGAACTTAGGCCTTTTCGCATGCAAGGCAAGCACTCTGCTAATCATGCCTCATTCCTGCCACCTACTTATATAACACCTTGCCAAGTCCTGTGACTGGGTTGTGGGTCAGCCATAACTAAGGACCACAGACCAAGGGGCTTATGCAATGGTATCTATTGCTCAAAATTCTGGGTCTGGAAACTCAAGGGCAAGGTCCCAACTGGCTCAGTGTCTCCCAAGGCTCTCCCCATGACTTGCAGTCAAGGCTGCCTTTTCACTATGTTGGAACTTGAGTCTACCGTCTTCTGAGTCCTGCAGTCCAACCTCTTGCCAGGCTCTTTATTTCTGTGCTCTCTGTGGCCTTGCTTTCTCTGCAACAACCTTCTCTCTCCACCATAAGCATTGCTTATATGGACTCCTGAATCAAATCATGCGAGACAGATTCAGCTTGGGTTAGCTAAAGCCAGACGTCCATTCCTGGCCCAGTAACCCCTGTCAAGGAATAGCATCTTGCCTTGTGATAGCAGGAAGAAAGTGTGACGGCACCTTTAGTGCACCTGGAGGAAGTACAGGACCAAGTCAGGATGGGTGTTCTGTGGATGGCATGGTTGATTTCAAGTTAACCGTGATGGTGATGACTATGGTGGTGTGGTGGTGATAATGATGATAGTGATTATGATGATGATGATGAAAAATTAAGCTTATGTACTTGACTGTAGTCAGCACTTTACATTACTATCATATTTAATCCTAAAATAACTTTATGGAGCAGGTATTATTGTTGTTATTATCATTATTATTACTGTTACTTTCCCCTTTATAAATGAGGAATCTTGAGGCATAGACAGGTCAAGTCCTTGGCCCAAGGTAGACAAGAACAAACAGTGGACATCACAGCACATTTTTGCATTCACCGCTTTCCTCTGTCTCATGTGTCTACTCCCTGGGAAAGGTGAGTGTTGCTCTTGGCCAAGTGCATATTTGATTTTTGTTTTTGTTTTTGTTTTTGTTTGTTTTTTTTGGGGGGGGAGGGGTTGGGTTTCAAGACAGGGTTTCTCTGTGTAGTTTTGGTGCCTGTCCTGGATCTCACTCTGTAGACCAGGCTGGCCTCAAACTCACAGAGATCCGCCTGGCTCTGCCTCCCAAGTGCTGGGATTAAAGGTGTGCGCCACCATCACCCGGCGCATATTTGTGTAATTAGTGAATCGCTGTATAGTAAGTGCTCATGGAAGGACCACCCAGGTTAGGGAATTGAACCTTACCTTCAGGATCTCAAACCCCATATAGCCTACTTTCTTCTCCTCTTGGACAAAACCATGAACCTAAGTTAGTGATCTTTCCTTTCTTTGTCATTCAACAACTTGTGCTAGTTGGCTTTGTCTTGCTTGCTTCTGAACTTCGTGTGCATGGAATCATGCCGTCTCCGTTCTTTTTCCACCCAGCACTGTGCTTAAGTTTCATCTGCACAGCTGTACCTCTTGATTCACCCATTCTGCCATGAATAGATATTTGTTTCCAGTTTTTAGGGCTGTACTATTCAGCTTTAAAAAAAAACCCACTATAACATAATACCTGAGGCAGCTAACATTATCAATTGAAAAGGTTTATTTAGCTCTAGGTGCTAGAGGTTCCGGGGCATAGTGCCTGCATCTGCTCAGTTTTGGGGAGGAGCCTTTCTCTCAGCCATCGTATCACAGCAGAGGCAACGTGGCTATGCACGGAAGAGTTCACATTGCCAGATGTGGAATCAGAGAGACTGGATCTCATAACCCCCTCCAAAGAGCACATTCCCAGTGATCAAGGACTGTCCACTGGACCTCACCTGCCAAAGGTTCTGCCACTTCCTAACAGGTTCACCCTGGGCACTAAGCCTTCAACCACAAGGAGCCCTAGGGAGACACACACTCAAGCCACAGCTGTTCTGCTCAAACCACTCCCATAATCTTGCCCAAGTGCTCTGTGCCTAGATACACATTGCACACTGGGGTTCACCTCCAGTGCCACGACGGATCCAGGCCAGGCTGGTCTCTCTTTTCTGAGCTGGGTCAGCACAATGAACCACTAGTATCACTTTGTCATGTGGCTGTCTTTTAAGTCGTGGCCTCATCCACTCACACGGGGAATGGAGAGCATGGCCAAGTGGACCTGTCACATGGCGCTGAGCTCCATGCCGGGCACAGATGGTTCAGACTAAATTGTGGATGAACAACAAACAAGCTGACAGCCTGTATCCCTGAACGCAGGCTGAACTGAAGCTCATGGTACAGGGAAGGGCACAGATCAAGGTGCTTCGCAGGCTACTTCTGACCCACGTTTTATACTTGGTAGACTCCAGCTGGTATCACCAACACGACACTTGGGGATGCAGCGTATGGACCGTGGAGAGACTATGGGGGCCCTGCTCACCCCTCCTGCTCAGCAGATGGTGTGGGGGACATATAAGCCATCTGAGGAACCGCCTCCTGCCATTGCTCTCAAACACGTTACTTTTACGTACTCCCTCTTCCCTCTCCCACGGCCCATCAGTGTGATCAGACCTCATGAGGACCAGCGGCCGGAGAGTCTGCATCCCACTCTCCTGTCCACTGTGGGTCAGATCCATCTGGAGCAGGGGGCCAGAAGGAAGAGGCTCAGGAGCCTGAAGGTTCATCACCCATGTGGAAAGGCTGGTCTGAGAGAGGACTTCAGGGGATGGTGGCTACTGCAGGTTGCAAGGTGGATCCAAGAGTCAGGAATCACAATGAGGCCTGGCTGGCACGGACCAGCTCCGTCAGACACACAGACACCCAGGGGAGCGCTCAGCTATACTTTTCAGGGAAGTGCCCACCACTCCCTGAATTTAGGATGGCATCTGACCCTCTCAACATGACCTCCACTCCCTCTGCATTTCAACCCCTGGCTCCAGGCGGCTTCTGCCTTCTCTTACTGGGTTCCTTCTGTTGGTATTTCCTTTCAGGTCTCAGCTTGTAGCCCTCTTCCTCCAGGAAGCCTGACCATCTTCTACTACTCCATTCTTCCTGCCTAGTGTCTCCATATCACAGTACAGGGATCTCTGTGTGGCCCAGGCTGGTCACCATCAGCATTTGCTGTGAGAAACTAAAGACACAGCCCGAGTCCCCATGTGTGTACATCTATCTCCAACTCAGCGTCCATACATACCAGATGTTTAATAAGTGTTTGAGCCTCTGAGTGGCTGACAATAGAACTACTGAGAGAGAATGAGGGGCTGGGGACACCCCCTTCCTGTCCCACACTCCTCCCCACCTTGCCTTCTACCTAGGCATGGAGGAAGGCACCCCCTCTAGCTTTCCTGTGCCATTTGCCCAGTCTTCAGAACACAAAGGGTGGTGGGACCCAAGGCCCCCAGGCAAAGACAACACATTCAGACTTCTTCCTGCTCAGCTCACAGGTTGGGTGGGCTTTACCCATGTTTTAGACCCCAGATCCATCAGTACCTGAGGTCAACTGACTTCTGAAAGCACACCCCAAACTACAACCAACACCAAGCTTCTCATGCTTCAGTTCCTGGGAGGTTTGTGTCATGGAGACGCTGTGCTGCTGGCTTTTTGTCAACGTGACAAACCAGACATCGGAAAAGAGAAAATCTTAACTGAGAAAATGCCTGCTTAAGATTGGCTTGTAGGATGGCTGGGTGGTGGTGGTGCCCACCTTTAATCCCAGCACTGAGGAGGCAGAGGCAGGCGGATCTTTGTGAGTTTGAGGCCGGCCTGGTCTACAGAGTGAGATCCAGGAAAAAGGCACAAAGCTACACAGAGAAACCCTGTCTCGAAGAAAAAAAAAAGAGTCTGACATATCTCACTTCGTGCTGGAGAGATGGCTCAGTGGTTAAGAGCACTGGCTGCTCTTCCAGAGGTCCTGAGTTCAATTCCCAGCAACCACATAGTGGCTCACAACCATCTGTAATGAGATCTAGTACCCTGTTCTGGCCTGCAGTCATACATGCAGACAGAACATTGTATACATAATAAATAAATCTTTAAAAAAAAAGATTGTAGGATGGCTGGGTGGTGGTGGTGGCCGCCTTTAATCCCAGCACTTAGGAGGCAGAGGCAGGTTGATCTCTGTGAGTTTAAGGCCAGTAGGGTCTACAAAATGAGTTCCAGGACAGCCAGAGCGACATAGTGAGACCTGTCTCAAACAAAACAAAACAAAACAAAGGATTGACTTGTAGGCAAGTCTATGCAGGATTTTCTTGGTTGATGGGGGAGGCCCCAGCCTACTATGGGACGTGCCATCCCTGGGCAGGTTGTCCTGGGCTATATAAGAAAGCAGGCTGAGCAAGCCATGGGGAGCAAGCCAGAAAGCAGTGTTCTTCCATGGCTTCTGCTTCAGTCCTGCCTCTATGTTCCTGCCCTGACTTCCCTTGATGATGGACTGTGATGTAGAAGAGTAAGCCAAATGAACTCTTTCCTCCCCAAGTTGCTTTTGGCTGTGGTGTTTACCGCAGCGATAGAAACCCTAACTAAGGCAGATGTGATCCACAGGCTGTATCCATTGCCCATTTAGAGGGTGCTGTTGATGTTTATGGTGATTCATACAGTGTGAGCCACCATGTCACAATGCTTAGCCCTTCTATGACCCCAGACAGAAACCCGGCTTCCATGAGCAGCCCTTCCCAGTGCCCCCTCTTTCCCATTCCTAGAACCCACCACTCTGTTTTCTGTCTCTGTGGTCTCCTGAACACTTCACATAAGTGGCATCTGGCCCTGGGTGCCTGGCTTCTTTCGCTCAGCACAATGTGGTTGAGCTTCGTCTACACTGGGCATGTGTCCACGCCTCACTCTTTTCCATAGCTGCATAGCATCTTGTCATGTGGACAGGTTGCACTGTCTCTCTGTGCGGCTAGAGTATGCCATTTGTCAATCATGTGGACATGGTGTGCTTTCTGTCCATCCCTCGGAGGTGGAACATTTGTCTGTTTCTGCTTTGAGTTGCTCTGCAGGGGTGTGCATGCTTTTTGCACGGACACAGGACTTTAATGTCTCTGGTATGACCTGGGAGAGGCGTTGCTGTCCCCATGGCAAGCGTGTGCTTTGTCTTCCCGGCAGTTTCCACCACGGTGGCCTCAAGTTGCATCCCTGTCAGCAGGTCATGAAAACGGGGGTTCCCATGTCTCCAGTACCTTCCATACTCATGGTTGGTCCTTTGGATGATGGCTGTCCCTGCAGTGTGCAGCAGTACCTCTGTTGAGACTGTGATTTGTGTTTCCCTGGCAATCAGCCATTGAGCATCTCCTCCTGTGCTTCCTGGCCATCTGTGTGTCCTC